>NC_092864.1:77170827-77465524 GCF_032062135.1 Pyxicephalus adspersus | reverse complement strand
TTTGCTGACTTTGTTAATAATGGTTCTAAATGCTGCTGTTTACTTTACAGGGTTTATTACATGTGTTTATGACTGTGATGCTGGTTTTTAATGCACATAAAATATTTTAGGATACTATTTGTTTCAGAATCTTTTTTTTCTTCATTTCCCTTCTCTAAAAAACTGGTGCGTCTTATGGTCCAGTGCGTCTTATGGTCCGAAAAATACGGTAGCTATAAAGTAGTATCATAGCATGCATAAAAATCAGGAACAGGAACTTTACCAGTTTAAAAATATGTGCCACATTCTTTGGTAGTTTTAAAACAAAAACAAAGCTTAACTACATGAACAAAAACAAAAGCTGAAAAACCTACAACAGTTTATATAATAAACTTGGAATATAGTTGTGGAGTATATTAGCTGTTAAATGCAATCCAAAACTCAATGTAGTGTTGTTCTAAGAAACAGAATTGCTCCTGCCAGATCCTCTTTCTTAGAAGCTCTTAGGTCTGACTTGATTATTTTTAGAGCTGAAAATAGTCTTTCAACACTGACTTGGGTAGGTGGCATTGCTGTTACAGTTCTAGCCACATCACTAATAATCTCAGGATAAACAAGGATTGCTTCTTCTACAGTCAGTTTCGATGAGCGATCATTCTTTTCTACTTATTTTAATTCTTTACAAAAACTCCTGCAGGAATCTCTTTATTTGGACATTTTCTGGTCATTTTTCATTCACACATATGCTTTACATTTTTCCAAATAGTAATCAAAGTCTAATTCTTCATTTGAGGAGGATGATTCTGAGTTACCAGTGCTTATAGCTTCATCCAGTGGTGGTGTTTCAGGTAGTAATCCCTTCATGCGAACTACTACATCATAGAGGGCCTTTTTTGCAGTACCAGTCTGGTCATCGCTCAACAAAATTCGGCTCAACATAAATAGCAGCTAACAATATTTAATTATCCAGTAGGAGATTCTCTCTTTTCTTCATTGCCATCAGCTAAAAACCCTCTACTTTTGTTCAAGCAATATATCAAACTCTTCCATTTCAAGAAGAATTTACCAGGTGTTAAATCTTCAGATTGCCAACTCTTGGTGACAGTAAATGGGTTAGAAAGTAGATTTTCCAGAGCTTTTACTTGTGTCCACTAGCTTTCAGTTAATAAAACATTTTCATTGTCCAGTTCTTCAAGAAAGACTTTTAGTCCAGGCAAATGCTTTACCATCAAATAAGTGCTTCCCCAATGTGTTGTTTGATCCAAAATGGCTCCTTTTCCTTCACGTCTTTTCAAAATGGCATCTGTTTTAGGGACCCTAGCTGCAACAGTTACTTGCCTCAATTTGCCAATTAGAGTAGCTGGCATGACAATCTTTCAATCCATCTCTTATTGCAAGTTGCAGAGTATGAACAGCACAACAGCGTTGAATAGCAGTACGCTTAGATGCTTCTTCAACAATGTTATCCAAAATGTCATATTCTATTCACTTTCACATTCTCCAATACTTGCAGAACTGTCTTCCTCTAATATTTGTCTGTCACTTTCTTCATCTATTTTATTCATTTTCTCAGTTGTCCTCTCCTCCTGTATCACTGTCTGTATTAGTCTGTCATTTGCAATCCCTATTTAATGTACATCGCTGCGTAATATGTTGGCGCTATATAAATCCTGTTTAATAATAATAATAATAACAATAACAATAACATATTAGAAGCATTATCTGTCATAATACATAGAATCGGTTTCTTTTTAATTTCAAAATCTTCTAGAACATCCTCCACTAACTTGTGAGGATAGTCACTGGTGGGATGTGCCTGGATGTCCTTTACTCCTAAGGTTTACGTTATTGTTTTGTTATTCTCATCAACAAATCTAACATTAATAGCAAAATAAATGACTCTGATGTGTGCATGCATCCATTTTTATGAAGACAAAATGTCCCTGACCATTTAGTAGTTCTTCCTTTTCACATTTGGCATCTTCACTTAAAAGTTTCCTTATACTTTCTCTTTCCAGAGAAACACCAAGTTTTTTTCAACCATTTATCCATTTAACTTTGTCAGATATAAAGAATCTTGTTAGTTGTGTTTGATCTCCAGTGGATTTCTGAACATTTTTTATCCCAGAAGTAGATGGAATATTTTCATTGATATCTTTCTCATTCACACCTTTTAACACTTTAGGATGAAAACGCTGCAAGTGTCTTTTCAAATTTGATGCTCTTGTAGGTGCATTTTTATTAGACCCACTGAAGCTGCTAATTTTTGCATCACATTGTTTTTCACTATCATCTTCAAGAATTCATTGGCACACAAAATGTTTCCCATCACTTGATAATGTGAAGTGCTCATAAACGGCGGACTTTATCATGTTTGTTGACCGACTTTTTGCCATTGTGAACGGGGTGCCACTTTCACTAAAATATAAATATAAAATATGTTATACTAACTAGCATATTCTTTGAATGAAATACAAACATACACAAAGTCTTGCACTATTGCAAACATGCATACACACAACATGGCACTATACACACAAATAAGCTATAACCCTGTACTACACTTTGTAAAATTTGTCCTATACAGAAAAACATGCACACACTATGCACTATACACAAACATTCATACATTCCTGCACCATACACACAAACATACACATAGCCCTGTAGTTTTATCCAGAAACATGCACACAGCCTTTAATCATAGTACACACAAGCAGCCATGCAGTTTTAAAATAAACATGAACACTTACAGTTGAATCCAAAAAGCTGTTCCTCCAAGTTCTTTTATGCTCTTTTAGCAGACAGGGGAAGTTGAGCAGACACTGCTGCCTTTATCCTTGTTTGCTGATGTTCTGCTGAAGACTGGGCAGTGGGAGGCTCTAGGGCCAGGGGGCCCACGTAACTAACTTCCTAGTATTAGAGATGGTGTGTAAAATGATGTTCAGCCCTGGATGGGAGCATATATGGAGAGTGCAGACAGGACACCTGAACACACATCAGACAATAGCATTCACCTACATCATTACACTTGTTTACACTCATATGAACTTGTTAAACACATTATATCTGAAATACAATGAAAATTTTTTTTGTAATGTACATAATCCAGATTCCAATAATGTGAAAGTCAGGTTGTATAATAGCTTAGCTGAACTTCACACTAGTAAAACTATAACTTTGCACTGGGCTTTGTTCTTACATCAGAGAAGTACTTAATTATGACTATTGTTTGTGAAATAGGACATTTGAACTTCCTGTATTTTTTTATTAGAATTTAAATTTATCAAGAGTCGGAGTCGGTACAATTTTATTAACCCCGACTCCAGGTACCCAAAATTGTCTCCGACTCTGACTCCACAGCCCTAGTCCTCAGCGATCCAGTTGTACTGTCACTGGTTTTCCCCTAAATCCCCTGAGGAAGACTATACCGGCAAACACGCAGGCAATAAAGGCATATATGTGTTTCTCGCCTTTCTGGAATATTATAAGCCATGGAGCCATATTCATAGACTATACATACATGCTTCTAATGGTCAGGAAAAACAAATATTACTTATTTGTTTTTCCTGATCATTAGGAGCTCATATGTATAGTTGATGAAACACCCAATCCATGTGAAATGGTAAACAGGTTTTGGGTGATAACTCCTTAATGTATGTTTGTAATTATGTATTGATCCTTTTTATAAAAATACATAATTTAGCTTTGCAACAAACTTGTGAGCTGAAACCCTCTTTTCTTCGACTTCTTCTTAATTCACAGAAACATAAAGGCGGTCGGGACCCAGTTTACTGCTCATATACCTGTTTATTTTTTCACTTAAACAGTTGAACTATGTCTAGGAGTAAGTCCCAGTAACCCCCTATCTACTGTTAAGGGTCAGGTAGAGGAACATGTTTGATTAATAGATGTGTATTGCTCACCAAATAGAAATATTGTTTATTTCCTAATGAGTTGTACATTAAGTTATTTAGCCAAAAATCCCTTGCTTTACATTCTTTTTAAAAAAATCTATGATAATAGGGTTTTGGCTACCCTATACATTAGGAACACCCACCCTATTACTCACATGTTGCTGACTGGGAGAGGGGGAGGCAACACAAGTAGCAAACAGTTGAAATGCAAAGGTTATGTGATAACAAAGATCAAACTAATAAGAGGAATGATCAGAGTGACAGAGCTCTCCTTGTTTTCCTTTTTTCTATTTAAATAATTTTATTGACATTTAAGGTATTAAACAAAGTAGATAAAAGTGGGAGAGGTACACAGTTTAAACAAAGCACATATCCCATAAACATATCTTTGCTTAAGAAAAAACAATATGAACTAAAAAATATAAACCACCATTGTCGTGAGACACACAACTAGGGTAATCATGTAGACCAGGCAGCAAGGTATAGACACAAAAATGCACCACAGGATATCTGCATCTTTTTTCTACCCCGAGTCACATTTGGGGTTACTGCTCAGGGGCTTAAAAAATTATTTAAAAAATTTCAACATTTAGGGGTTACAGATTTAAAAAATTAAAAAATTCAACATTGGAGTTGCTGTTTCACAGGCAAGAGCGTCTAGGAGCCCAAAATTGAAAATGCAAATTAGGTAACCCTGGGGCCACTTACAGTGGAAGCCACTGGAGTGAGGCCCCTAAATTTATACCTACCTTTCACGAAACTTTTCTTGTCAGACTATGCTACCCTGTCTGCTTCTCTTTTTTTGAACCCCAGTTTCTCTGGAATAGGGAGGTGTAGGTTTAAGTGGGGTACATGTGTGTAAACCTCCCAAAAATGTCATTATAATGGTATCATTAGAACCTTAAAAAACGCTACCTATACATGTCAGTCTGCTTCTCTACCTTAAACCCTAATTTCTTTAAAAAGGAAAGGTGCAAGGTAAACGAAAATATAAGTGGAAGACACTTGTGGCTAACACCTTCCAAACTTTTATCACCATGGCATTTTTACAACATAAAATTATCTACCCCAAAGTTATTGTTGCTTTCGTGGTTGTAACTCTCCTGGCACTCTTTATCATATCTGGTGGGAATCTTCCAAGTTACATAGCTACTGGACACATAAATAGCATATACATTAGTGGGTAGGTCTTTTCCCAAAAGACCAGAAGAGGCTGTGCTTAACCTGAAACCCGAGGTGTGCACCTCAGTAATTCGGTCTGTTAACACATTTGTTAACATCTGTTTTTACGGCAGCAAAGATGGTGATAACAAAATCATGGTGTTCAGCCACTTCCACTATAACCCAAGTCAAGCAAAAGATGTCCTGGTTCCTGGTCAATGAAAAAATTAGCTATACTTACTGACTCATGTCTTGTTTCCACAAAATATGGGCGCCTTGGATTGAATAATATATGCCAGTAGGGTGGGATCATACCAACTTAATACTGTTAATGCTTTGAGGGTGCTGCATCCGCCATCTTTGATCGCTGCCCACAATTTTTCTCCGGTTTCCCCATGGCTGGAGAGTTGCAAACAGCCGTTTTGTCTAAGAATCTATCCATGCAGCAAGATGCAGGCAGTCACCGGTCTAAAGCGGAAGACAGTGCAGAGTGTCTTCATTGTTTGAAACTAGTTTGAAACTTATAACCCCTAAACCTTGATAATCTTTAAAGCTGGAGGGCTACTAGCTATGATTGTCTCCTGTGAACCCTGAAATTTTTAAGTTGTTTCAACTAATGGCTTGGGAGATATGAGGGCTTGTACACAGTGAGTTGTTAGGCTGCAGAATATGACTCTCAGCCTTTACACACATACAGTTATCACACTGTGCTGCCGATGATGCTATTACACTCGCCAGCTTGCATAATGCCCCCTTGTGGAAGGCACAACTGCAACCAGAAAAGGGACCGGGGAGAACTATGATTTAGGGGAGCATACACACATAGGCTGTCAGAGTATCTGGGCCAAATGTCTTCCCTGCAAGAGTTGATTAAGCCAGATAGGGAGGTAAAAAAGAAGCAAACTTTCTATAGTAGGCTGCAAAAAATCTATCTGTGCCTGGATGTTTATTAGGTTTAAAACTTTTTCTAGCCCATTGAACTTCATGCGAGGTAATAGGTACTTCCAAGGTGCAGAAAAGCGGATCTGAGATTGATGGGAGTGGCAAGGTGGAAAAGGATTGCAAATGGTTACTGGGAATCTGATCCTGATTAGCGTGAAGCTTTCTGAGGTATATGTGGAATTCATCAAGGATTTTTACAGGGTGCCTGGAAGGGGGGCTATTTTAAGGCAGTAAAGATTCTGCTGTTTTGTAGGGTACACTAGCTGGGTGTCCAGAGGTGTATCCGATTTATTACCTTTAATGTAGAACCTAGTACAGAACCAGAGGAGTTGTTTCTGTGCCTAATCAGTAGAACATAGATCCAACTTCTGCTTAACAGGTTCAAATTGCTTGAAAAGTGTAGGCATTGTTTAGTAAAGGAATGTAAAGCTGGACTCAGGAACAAGGAAATGTGCAGGAACAAATGTATGATCAATTCTGGCTCATATATTATGTGGGTGAGAAAAATAAGTATTATCTTGTTTGTGAGGGTGCAGTTTGTGCCAACTATCTGCCAGAGAGTCATTTATAAACAACTTTCCAAAGAGACCCGACTCAAACAGAATAGAAGAAGCAGATGGGGGATTTCTCCGCAGAGCAAAAGCTCTCCCTTCGGATATGCCAATTTAGTAGAAACAAATAAAATATGAAAAAAGATATTTGCTTGATATTGGGTGTGTAACAAACTGGAGAGTCCCAAGAAGTTGTGTTCAGGGTGAACATCAGGTGAGTAAAGTAAGAAGGCAAAACAGGAGTGTAGCATGTTTCAGTTGACATCATCAGAGGACACCATGAAAACATGGAACAACAGTAGGTGATTCCTCAACCTGTGTGGGTGCTCAAGAGGAATCCGCAAATCCAGGATATTGGCATCATGCTGAGTCCTGCTCTGCACTGTAAAAAAACACACACCTTTGACTGGTAAAACAGCTAACATGTGCATATTTTATCAGTGTATTTAGCTGTTTTCCAGTAATTCAGCTTTAAGTGACCTAGTTATGTGGCTGACATAGTGTTTTAAAGTATTTCACTGTAACATGTGTTTTTAGTAAGGCATCATGAGTAGTAACAGTATAATATTGCTTCACCATTGTCACACAATTGTCACAAACAAAATTTACTCATGCAAACATAAGTAAGCATGGTGATCTAAAAAGCAATATATGAGATCTTGTGAAATATTCAAGCTAGCATGATTTATTAAAAATGGCTATATGAGTATGTTTGACTTTTTACCCGTCTGAAGTCTCCCATTCATAATTCACTATATTTGTATATGCAGTCATTTCTGTAGCCCTTGTATGTTTTTATAATAGTCATTCATATTTTGATGTATGATATCATTGTATGGACTAAGTATGCTGGAAATTAATACAGGTTTCTGTTGTCCTTGTCTTCTGTATGTTGGGAACTGTGTACTAACCAAGTCATTATAATGACTTTGTCCCTTCTTCAGTTTTGTTCTCTGCATTTGTCGTGTGCAGTATCTAGGGGTATCAGATGAAATATGCAAGGGTAGGGAATTGAAACTGAGGAGGACAGCAGCCGTGAAGAATGCTCACTTAGAATATAAAGCTACATAGTTGTAATAAGCTTTCAGGCTTGCTGTCAACAGAGGATCATCTTTCTGTTTTTTTTGGGTGTTATCTTAAAAAAAAAAAAAATCAATATTATGCAAGAATCAATCTGGACTAAATGGTTATTTTCATTGTATTGATTGGATTTTATTTAACTAGCTTTGGGTCTTCACAGGTCTTGTTTATTTACTACTCTTTGTTATGTTTGCATCAGTAAACTGCATATGCTATTTATTCATCCAGCGCAGTAGAACAACCCACTAGTTTTACAGTATTCTCTTCATATTTTTGTATTTGTCAACTGCAGCTAGATTTCTCTGCTAATGTTTTGAACTGTGTGTTTTGAAAGAGTGTTTTTTTTAAGTTTGAATGCAATTTTTTTCTTTCCATATAAACCATGATTTTGAAGGGGTATGCCTAATGTTGTGTATTGAGAAGTGAAATGCCAGGTTTAGATGGTATCTAGCGGTATGGTTATGGATAGCATTGCGGATTTGCAGATTTTTTGGGGGGAATTAGCCTAGAGTTACTGGAAGAATTGGTTGGAAAAAAAAAAAACAAAAAACAAAGCATCCCTTTTTCACATAAATAGTTTTTCACATATTGGAGAAGAATAGTAGGCTGAGTACCTGGAAATCACAACTGGAATCAAGAAAACTTCTGTGAAAGCAGGGTGTTTGAAGCTAATCCGTCACATTACTTTTACAACTATTCCTTAACAACCCTTTAATGTATTTAAAATGCCCAATTAAATCCTTATAAAGGCTGATTTTTATTACTTACTGATATTGTTGAGCATTGTGCCACTGCTGCATAATCATCCACCAGCAGGTGGGAAGAGACACAAAACCGGGGAAGCAGCCATCAGAATCAACAGTATTAGCATGTGGGAAGAGAAGAAAAAAGGAAAGAAAGACACTCGCCCCATGTGACAATTGCTTTGACACAACCAGTCTACCATTTACCCCTGTCCACTGCTCTGTGCTGCAATAGGGCAACACACCACTATTTTTCATTATGAGTTAATTAGTTACTATAGTTAGTGACACAGCAGAAGTTTTATTTTATACTATAGACTTTCTGTAAAAAATCACCTAAATTAAAAATGGTGTTAGTTTACTACTTTTCTCAATGAAAATGCATTGCAACCCTGCCTAGACTGTTTATTGGTGTTCCTGTCTCCTGCATCGTTTACCATGCCAATGTCAGTTGAGCTTGTACCCCTTACACTTGAATGTAAATATACAATAGTCATACTGGACCCTGGATTCAAATTCATAGTTTCTGGCAAAAAGGATAGGTGGTGCAATAGGCCACATCAAACCTAAAAAAGCTTTTCGTTCAGTTTGTCTAGCACAGTGTTTCTCAAGCTTTTTACCATGGGGGAACCTTTGAAATAACTTTAAGATCCTCAGGGTACCCCTGCTATAATTACTAGAATACCAACAGTTCTATAACTTTACTGCAAAAAGTAAACTGGATTTTTCAGATCATTTTCTTTAAATGGGTCCATTCACTCCTTGGATGGTGTCAGAAAATGTTTTGTTTTTTTTTTGCTTTTAATATATACAAGGCACAATACCACCAACAGTATCCACAAAAAAAGATAAGGTAAACAAACAACAATTTTTATGTTGATATGAAAGGGAAATACTGAAGAATTCAGTGAATTAGTGAACTAAACATAAATGTCGTTTTTACTTAGGACTGTGGTATGTTTGAGTTACAGTTTTTGCCCCAAATATTCAGGAAAAAAAGGAAAATGATTACATACAAATACTCATCTGCAGCCAGAAATAGATCACAGGTTAGAAAAGCTCTGTTGCTGCTGATTAGTTTCCAAAAATCAGATCCTGACCACATCCCTATTATTCATAGTCAAAATATTTCCTTCTAAAACACATATCAACAATGTTACATGATCTGGGTGATATTTGTGATTACTCCTAAAATTTTAAAAGCTCATAGTTGCAAACCTATGTTAAGGTTACACTTTCAAATTTTTGCAAACAAATTTTTTCCCTTCAAGGTGGAAGGTTTGGTTCGGTGCACAATCTGCCACATGTATGCACAAATGGAGCAACACCTCCTAAGTACATACCACTGTGACAGATGTGATCAAGTCGCCTTTCTGGTATCTTGCATGGGAGAGCTAGAGAAGCACATTGCAACACTGAAATCACTGGATCACCTTGAGAGGGGTCACCTGCTCACTGAGCAGGCAGTTAATGGCTTAGATGTGGAGGTTGGAGAGGTTAATCAGGATGAGCACGAGTTGGGTTAATGTAACTAGAGGGAGCGGTAGGGGCACCCAGAAAAGGAAGGCCAGCCCTGGGTTTGAGCACCGCAACATGTTTGCAAAGTTATGTGAAGATGTGCAGATGGCAGACCCAGTGGTGGCAACTCTAGATGTTACTGCTACCCCTAACATCCGGGAGAGCAGCACATCTAGTAGAGGTGGGGAGGGAAACACAGGAAGGAAATAATAATTGGTTGTCATAGGGGATTCTATCATCAGGGGGACTGATAGAATAGTTTGTCGCCCGGATCCCTTCAACCGAATGGTTTTCTGTCTCCCTGGTCCCAGGGTTCGGCATATGGTGGACCGAGTGGACAAACTACTGGGAGGGCCTGACAGGACCCAGCTGTCTTGGTCCATGTTGGAACTAATGACATATAAATGGAAGATGGAGGATCCTTAAAAATCTGTTTAAGGAACTAGGTTTCAAGTTGAAGAAAAGGACCCCCAAAGTTATGTTCTCTGGAATATTGCCTGTGCTTTGCACAACACAGGAAAGGCAGAAGGAGCTTAGGCAGCTAAACGCATAGCTTAAGTCCTGGTGTAGAAGGGAAGGGTTTGGGTTCATAGAGCACTGGGCTGACTTTTAATTGGGGTACAACCTGTATTCCAGAGATGGTTTGCAGCTAAATGAAAGGGGGTCTGCTGTGCTAACGGAAAGATTTAGGGGAATGGTGGAGGGATATTTAAACTAGGACAGAGGGGGGTGGGACAGTCAAATAAGGTGGCAGAAAGGTTAGTCAGGGGTCAGAGACTAGTGAAGGGTGGATTGGGGATAGTTGGGGGGAGGATTATGGATAATTGTAAGGAGCTTCCCATGTTACAAACAAACATTGGATTGTGCAGTACTAGTTGTACTGAAAAACAAAATGATTTGGCAAACAAGGGTGGTAAAAACCGCAATGGTTTAAAGAGCCTGTTCACCAATGCTAGAAGTCTAGCAAACAAGATAGGGGAGTTAGAAGCTTTAATGGGTAAAGAGAATTATGACTTAGTTGTCATTGCTGAATCCTGGCTTTGTTCCTTGCATGACTGGGCTGTCAATATTCCTGGGTATACTCTTTTGTAAAGACAAACGAAAGGGTGGTGGTGCTGTCTGTATGTGAGAAGCGATCCTAAAAGTGAATGTGAAAGAAGAAATTGCGGCTGGAACAAGCGGGGAGGTTGAAGCATTATGGGTGGAGTTGATTGTGGGGTTGAATAACACACAATTAATGATTGGAGTCTGCTATAGGCTGCCCAGTGCTAAGGAAGAAATAGAAAATCAACTACTAGCACAAAAAAGTGGAAGTGTTTTAATCATGGGAGATTTCAAATACCCTGACAATAACTGGAGTAATGGGACTACAGGAACAGTATAAGGGAGGAAATGTGTGAATTTAATACAAGATAATTATATGGTACAGTTTATAGAAGCCCCAACTAGAAATGATACTCTGCTGGACCTAGTTCTTTCTAACAATGCGGAGCTTATAACAGATGTGCATAAAAAAGAGAATCTGAGTAACAGTGACCATAATATGATTTCATTTAATATTAGCTATAAACAGGAAGCAAAAACAGGAAAGGTAAAAACATTTCATTTTAAGAGAGCAAATTTTCCATTATTAAGGGCAGCTCTCAGTGACTTGGACTGGGAGACAATATTGTCCTCAACATAAGAACAGAAATGGAAATGTTTCTAGTCAGTTCTACAAAAGCAAACTGAAAAATATATTCCAATGGTTAATACGTTTAAGAGGCTAAAATTAAAACCTATGTTGCTTACAGCTGATGTTAAAAAAGCCATAAGGAACAAGAAAAGGGCATTCCAAAAATATAAAAATGAAGGATCACCTTCATCATTTGAAACCTATAAAGAGTATAACAAACAATGTAAAAAGGAGATAAAATGTGCAAAACTTCAAAAGGAAAGACTGATTGCAAAGAAAAGTAAGGCAAACCCCCCAAAATTTTCAGGTATATTATTAGCAAAAAGTTCAGATCTGAGCATGTAGGCCCCTTAAAGGATGTCGCTAGGTTAGTAACGGGGGATAAAGACAAGGCAGACAACACTTTTTTTTAGCTCTGTGTACTAACGGAAAATGGCAGAGCTCAAGTCCAAATTCATAATAGCAATGTCACTGCCTTAAATGAGTCACAATGATTTAGAATTGATATAATTGAGAAACAGCTGGGAAAAATTAAGGTTGACAAAGCACCAGGACCTGATGGATTACATCCACATGTCCTCAAAGAGCTGAGCTCATTTATTTCAAATCCATTATTTCTAATTGTTAGAGACTCTTTAGTCACTGGCAAGGTGCCAGTGGAGTGGTTGGAAGGCCAATGTGGTTCCTATCTTCAAAAAGGGAGCAAAGTCATTACCAGGTAACTACAGACCTGTTAGTTTAAGGTCTATAGTTAAAAAGGTCTTAGAGAGTTTGATAAAGATGCACATAGAGAAGTTTCTGCTAGAAAATAATATTATAAGTGATAGTCAGCATGGCTTCAAGAAAGACAGAAGTTGTCAAATACATTTACTTTGTTTTTATGAGGAAGTAAGTAAACAGGTAGACAGTGGAATAACAGTTGATATAGTGTATTTGGACTTTGCTAAAACATTTGACACTGTATCCCACAGACGGTTAATATGCAAGTTAGGGTCGATAGGTTTAGAAAAGTCAATCTGTAAATGGATAGAGAACTTGCTTAAAGATCGCATCCAGAGAGTTGGAATTAATGATTCATACTCTGAATGGTCTAGGGTTTTTACCCTAGACCCCAGGGTTCAGTGTCCCCATTATTCACTTTGAGATCATTACAAAGAACAAGAGGGCACTCTTTGTGTCTGGAGGAAAAGAAGTTTAAGCTCCGGATAAGGAAGGAATTCTTCACTGTAAGGTCTGTGAAAATGTGGAATCGGCTCCCTCAGGAAGTAGTTTCAGCAACTACTATAGATTGCTTTAGGAAAAAGCTGGATGTTTTTCTAGAAGCACAGAGTATATTGGGTATTATGGCTTTAAAGTAAAAATAACAGTGACTGTTGATCCAGGGAACATCTGATTGCCTCATGGAATAAGGAAGGAATTTGTTTTTCCCGTTGAAGCAAGTTGTACCAAGGTTTTTTTTTCCTTCTTCTGGACCAACTATGTCTTATAGGATTTTAAATCTGGCATATATTTATTTTCCTAGTGGTTGAACTTGATGGACTTAGGTCTTTTTTCAACCCAAACTACTATGTAATTATGTAACTATACAATAGTTTAAAGGCATTTTAGAGCAAGCCTAAACATATTCCCCTATAGTGCTTTTATGGGCATTTGTGCTGGCCACAAACGCCCTGGTTTGGACTGGTCCATTGGAATGCACACAGAGTTCAAACATTAGCGTTTAAATTCTGCATTTAAAAGCTAAAGAAACAGTACATGTAGAGTTGGCCTTAGGGATAAAAGACCTGATCATACAAGTGGTTAAATGCAAGTGTTCAAGTGGCCAATTTATTGGAAGTAAAATAAGGTTTTGGTAGACAGAGGGAAAGGTATGTCTAAGTAAAGGAGCTGTATTCAAGTATGTCTTGTATTTTAAGAACTTAAAATACAGTTAACCTGCAAGTTGCAATCCTGTCACTGTTACGAGAGAGGACATTGACCTAGAATCTGCTAAGTGGACTAACACACGTGTTTGTGTTTAAGTGCATATGAAAACTCCATTCTCACCAGTCTCTCTGCTATATGTTTGTATACTATAATCTTTCTCACCAGACCCATGATTTTCCTGTAACAGCTCTTGCTCTTTTGCATTTGGTCTTGCTCTGCCGTCCCACCTTCGGCTTTGGCTCCAATATAGTTTTAGCTCTGAACCCTTGGCTTTGGCATCTGACCATTCCCCATCTCTCACTGCTACTCTACATTTCTTCTTATTTCCCCCCTGATCTTTGCTGACACTGAGTCTAGATTTATAGTCACTACCTGTTTCCTGTTGACAGTGAAATATCCTCCCCAACAGAATCTATGGTGAAGTAAAAACAGGTGCATAGACTCCGAACATCAATTATATGGGGTCTATATATCAACATCTATGGGACCCCCATGGCATATCAGAGTTAACCTGTGCCACTTAGCAGTCTGTGATTTAAGAGATATGCTAAAACGATTAACTGGACAATATATTAGGAAGGTGCTGTGCTAGGGTAGGAAGATGGTTTATTAGAAAGGAGATGTGTGTTCTGAAGTAAGGGAAGCCAAAAAAGGTGCTGGTAATTTAAGTGATTTTACTGGAAGATGCTATGCCCGGAGTGTTGTGGAGAGCTGAGTGATTTACTGGGAAGGTGCCATTCTGGTGCGGTAAATAATCTTCCAGGGAGGTGGTGTGCTGGGAAGTGGAGCACAATTTTGGAGACGTGATGAAAGTGCTGCAGTGGAAAGAAGCACTGCAGTTGAAGGGAGGTGAAAGAAGTGTGAAAGCATTACTAAGGGTCCTGTTCCCAAGTGAGTAGTTCCTAGTCCCCCACACCTAGGACAGGGTAGATGATGTACCAGAAATGTGATCTATATGAAGGATAAGAACTGGACTGTAACTAGGAATTATGTAAACAGCAAATGATGTACTGTACTAATAATTTGAGCACCTGCTGAGAATGTTCTGTGCTGAAAAAGTCAATTGTCATTCATGCAGCTGAATGCAAAAGCTGTATAGAGGGTAAAAAGCCTTTTATAATTTAGTCCCCCATTGGCAACAAAAAGTTGAACTGGCCAAAGGTTGTATTTGGAATATAGGTTGCAATTGGCTGGAGAAGAGTTGTGGAGAGGTGATAAATCAAAATGGTGCTGTTGCAGGGAGGTGAGCAATGCATCACAGTGGATTAAAGTTGATGGAGAGGTGAAAGTGCTAAGTGATAAGCCAAGTTTCCCAGTGGTGGAAGTTGTATGGAGTGCAAAAATAATTCCTAAATTCTGTTCCTCCATTCGCAGGTCTGTTAACAGCAACATCATTTTTATTTGTATTCCTAAAAACAATTAGGAATGCTAAGTTGCCAAATCATGCTGTTTATCCTGTGAACCTTATTCATAATTACTGAAAACGCACAAAATATTGATCTCCCTGTTAAAAATAGGAGATAACTTTTAGAACCCTACACTTGACATGGCAGTATTTGTATTTTAGTTAGTATTGCAAAATACTCAGTTGTTACCCTGTGTACAGTTTGCTATTTTCCACATGATATCTGCGACAACTTCCCCCTGCACCTTTACCTGACTGCTAGATAGGAACTTTCTTAGATCACCTTTGAAACCTAAAAGTTTGTCTTATGCTTTTTACCTTACATAATTATACTCAGCTCAATATCTTTGACTTCCTCACTGTTATTTTGTAACCCAAGAATACCTTAAAGCTTATCTGAGGGATGTCATTTTTAAAACTTATTTATTAAAAATTTCTACTTGGTGACCCTAAGACCTTTTTACCTGTTTCAACAAATACTGGAATATTTCAACAAATCTGAAATAGGTCCTTAATAAATCTGAAATAGCTCCACACGGATATGCACTCCTTTCCTAATACACAGGCTGTTGATTGACTACCTATGATATTCTTCAAAAAATATGCTGATGTACTTCTTCCCAAATTACTAGAGGTCTTCCATTTGCATTTGACCAGCAGAATTTACCACCCTCTTTTACAGAAGCAAATGTGCTTATGCCAGCAACAAAAAAGACCCAATGGGCCTGGGCTCTTATCGACCTATTAACCTATCTGATATTAAAATTCTACTGTTGCCACTTCCGGCGCCTGATGTAGCGGTGGTGTGCAGAACGGCTCCAGCTTCATCCACCCTCCGTGCCTTAACCATCTTCACCCCGTGTCCGCGCTGTTCCGTGTGGTGAGAGTCCGGACGGCAGAGGACGGATGGAACTTTCATCTCGGGCACTCAGTCCGCCATGCGTGACCACACGGAGGAGTCATCCAGTCCAGGTAGGACAGAGTCCTCTACACATTACTGCACGGCCCTACACCAAGGTGGCTAAGGAGCTCTCTCCGTATCTTAAGCTTACTCTGCTACAGGATATTAAAGAGGCATTACAGCAGAATTTACAGCCTATAACAGAAAATGTTACTAAACATGGGGAACAGCTACAAAGCATGCAGCAAGGCATTAGTGATTTGGAAGATGATTAATTTATTGACTACCCGTACACAACAGCAGCAGATGAATGATCAGTACTTGCAATTACAGGAAAAAGTCATCGATATGGAAAATAGAGCATGCCGCAATAACTTGTGCATTATTGGTGTTCCTGAGTCATATAAGCTTTCTGAATTGGAGAAACTGTTCCATCACTCTCCCTAAATCTTTGGAAGATTGGCAAGGTGGAGGCCGTCCAGAAGTGGCCCCAACCAAGTACACTACCTGAGGTGCGGGGATTTGTGGGACTGGCTGGCTACTACAGGAGGTTTATACCCAAATTTGCTCATTTGGTGGGCCCATTAAATAAGCTATTAAGAGGCACTGTGGGGGGCCCAAAGACACGTCCCATTGAATGGGGACCCCAGCAATGAGAGGCCTTTGATGCAGTGAAGGAGGCGCTGACTAGTGCGCCGATTCTGGCTTATGCGCGGTTCAACACCCCATTACTGCTGTACACTGACGGGAGTCTACATGGTCTGGCCGTGTTATCCCAAGTCCAGGATGGACGTGAGAAGGCCCATAGATTGGGACCCCCCCCCAGGGAAATCATTTCCTCATCCTATAATAGTGCAATATCACCACTTCACTGATAAGATGCTTTTATTAGGCATATTGGGGGCATGACCATTTTTGCATTGATGATACTAGAATTTTGTTATTTTCTGATTACTCCATGGAGACTACCAAACAGCGACGAGCCTTTTCTCCCCTGTGCAAACAACTTATTGAGAAGAGATTTCCCTTTGCCTTAATGTTCCTTCAGTGCTTAAAATATCTCTCTGATAAGGAACCACAACTTATCAAAGACCCTTTGGAGGCGGCTTATTCATTAAATCTCTACCTGCAAATACTCCATCTTCACCGGTCATGGATCGGCTGTCTGGAAATGATTTCATGCATTCCTCCAGATCTCCCCCACTGCGTTCCTAAACACCCACAACATTTGTTAATTATATGAGCAGCTTCTTTCTCCTGCTGCTTATTTGCATAGGAGCCTGAGTTTTTAATATACAACATGGCACTTACAAGAGTCTTTTTTTTTTTTTAATTTTCTTTCTTACCATGCTGCTCCTTGGCTGGGACGACAGTGTGGCATTGTTTTTGTACCTACAACAAGTTTTTGAAGGTCTTTTTTTCATACATACTTCCTTAAGCTTACCACTTGGAATTTTAAGGGCCTTAAGTCCCCTGCTAAACGCACCAAGATTCTGAGGCATTTAAAGCCGATACAATCAGATTTTGCCATCATACAAGAACTGCATCCTAATTCTTCTCTCTATCAAATAATGCGTTAAAAATTGGGTGGGTGAAGTCTGGGGAGTCCCAGCAGCGGGGCGCCGTGCTAGAGTTCTTACCCTGCTGCTTAAAAAAATTACAGTACACCATATCTACAAAGCCATGTGACGCCATAGGTGGAATCTAGGTCTAGCCTGCCCCAAATGTAACTTGGCTTTGGCTCCTCTTGAACATTTATTGTGGGACTGTCCTGTTATATTCAGGTTCTGGTCTAAAGTTTTTGACTTTTCCTGTTTAGTCACTGGACACAATAGACAATTATCTCTGCAATTGGCATTATTCCATGGTAGTGTAGGGGGGAACTCTAATCTTGCTACCTCTACACAATCATCGGTGACCAAATTTGAACATCTTTGTTTTTTAGCTGCCAAAAACTGTATTCTTAAGGTGTGGCTTGAGACGAAACTCCCAGGTATTTCTCAGATGATACAATATCTCCAAGCTATAATGACAGTAGATAAAATCGAAGCTACTCAACATCAAGAGACACACCCACGAAGATTCTTTGGTACATGGATGCCTTATTTACGGCACACTTTTTCCCTCAGCCCAGCTTCAGGAAATTTTAGAACTCTTTAGACATACCACATGGTATGATTTTAGGGCCCTGGGTGCTTCTTAAGTAATGGTAATTGCATTCTATCAACTTTTTTTTTTTCTTCTTTTTTTCATGGTTCTCTGGTGCTTAATATGACATAATTTAGTGCCTTCTTTGAATGTCTGAATTCCTATATATAATTATCTTAATATAATCCACTATTTGCGGGATAATGTTGTATAGTAAAATGTATGTTGCTTACTTTTTCTTTTTTCTTCCGAAAAGGGGTTTGGTTTTCTGTTAAATATTTTGTTTGGTTTTGTTGAAAATGTCTACTATACTCCACAAAAACAGAAAATTGAGGTGGGGCAGCGGTAGCCAAAAGTGCTTGACTTGTCTTGATTTGTATTATTATGTACTTTTTTATACTGTCAAAAACGATTGTACTGTTTATTAATGGTTAATAATAACTACCTGCTGCTAATAAAGGCATAATTTAAAAACAAAATACTACTGTAGCTAGTGGTGCATGCAAAAAGATGAAATACTGTTGTTGCCAGTTTTGTACATCCTGGCTATACTCAAAATGATTAACTGGGGAGGTCAAGCCCCCTTACCTTGGATGACCAACACCACTTTAACATGTTTGTACCTGTCCCTATACCTGTTATGGTATCTTTTAAATATTTGGGTATGGAAGTCTTCTCCTACAGACTGTGAGGATATTTATCTTGTCCCTCTCCTTGCATAAGTTAGAACCAAAACAGGGATGGCTAAAACTTCCCCTTTATGTTATGGTTGGAGGCAACTTCGTAACAATGGTACTTATGTTCCAACTCTTCTAAGTGCTACATAGGACTAAAGCAGTTTTAAAAGCCAAATAAATATAGCACTTTCTAATCCCTTAGTTTTTTTTTTATTACTCAACACATTCAGTCTAGTTGGCTGTTCACTGCATTTGTAGATTAGGGTCAACTTCCTATCCTTATATAGTTTCTATAACATACTTAAAGGATGACACACACTTGGAAGATCTAACCCCTTCTTGTGCCTTCTTGTCTGCAACACTTTTTACTCCCATCTGGAAAAAGCATTACACAAGACAACAAAAAACATTTTTTTTTATTAATCAGAAACCACAACACGCTTTTGTAAATCAGTTTTGCACATTGATTTTAGATCTTCTTTCAGTTTTTTTCCTATCGCGTTAGTTTACATTGTGATTGCCTGTATTTTTAACTAAAGCACCATTGAAGTATATTTTTCGGTATATTCAGTGTGAAGTCGAATAGGCATAAAGTGATATAACTATAGGGAAAGGGTCAGTCTGCTACCACTTATTCTACAAAAATTCTGAGTAAAATATTCTTGAGTACACTGCGTCTGAATTGTTGCGTACAGCATTGGTACAGCAATCCAGTAATAGTCGTCCATCATACTCTGAATGGGAGCTCAGAGCCTCCTGGGATGTGTGACGTAGGCTCCTGGCTGCTCCTTCAGAAGGGGCATTTTTCTACACTGAGGGGAAAGAGTGCAGATCTCATTCATGAGCAGTGGGATCAGCACTCTTTTTTTCCCCTTTACAGCAATCTCGCACCTGGGTCACCAGGGTGACATAGCCAGAAGGAGGGTGAAGATGGCGGCAACTGGCACTTCCTCTGTGCCTAGGCAAAGGAGAATTCCAGGACAGCGCAGGACCTGATCAAGGAAAGTTCCAGCGCGATGGTGGGATCTGGGTAAATAAAGTGTCTTTTTTTAATTTTCAGTTTAGTTCAGCTTTTTTTTAACTTTTTAACCAGCTATGTACAAACTATCAAGCTCTACAATCAGCAGCATCAAAAGCTGCTTTTACTATACTAAAAAGTATCTTACTTAGAGAGAGTGAATACAACAACCAAATTCTATCTTGTCTGCCTATGAATTGCCTTGTTACTGCTTTACTGAAAGGACCTCACTCACTTTTTAAAATGATTTGGTTTCCTGACTATATTTTTGGATAATTTATAGAAATGTTAATAAACACGGATTAAAAAAGAATATTTTAACATGATATATCAACAGAGTACTAATAGATGGCAAGAGAAAAACAAATCCTTACACAGAGCACATGTAACATAGTGTTTATTACATTATCTGTACACACACACACACACACACACAGTATGTTTGTGTGTTTTCATGTCTAAGAATCTGTCTCTTTAAAAAACATTTCTTCAATAAATCTTATTTGTGAAGAATCACATATCCTAATGCCTGTGGGAACAATTAATGCTCATTTCAGAATGTGTTCATTTGTGGCCACCCCTTTGTGCATGGTTGAGTTGTGTGGGTGTTTACCACCTGTGGGATCATATGAGTTCAATCATATATTCAGTGTTCCTATAGTAAGGAAGCGAACACTGTACTCGCTCTGCTACCTACTTGTGTTTAAAATAATATATTGTGTTTTTAATTTGTTCTTTATGAGTTTGTAATGTGAGGATTGTGAATTTAGATTTAAGAAAGTAAAATAATTTTTCTGCTGTTCTGAGAGATAACATACATGTATTTTATATTTTGCCTTTTGTTTTTTGGAGAGATGGGTAGCCCCATTTGATAGCTATTGGTTTACTGTATATATTTGCTTATTGAGGAAAAAAAACTGTTGCCTCATTTTAACATTTTTTATTTCAATTTCTTATTTTCAGTTAACAACCAGCCAATGCTTCACTATATTAGAGATAAAACAGCTGTTCCATACTTTTCTAATTTGGTTTGGTTTATTGGAATCCATGTTATTGAGCTTGATAAGTGTGTCCAGACTGATGAAGAGTAAGTATACATAAAAAAAAAAATCTGCATGGATATGACATACCTTGATATTGGTGATTCTAGTCTCTGCTCTACTGTTAACAAATGTAATCTATGTGCCTGTTTTGAGTAGGTTCAATTTAGTAAGTTACCAGACCAGGAGAAGTATCCTAATTTACATTTTTTGTTTAGTAAGATTATAGTGAATTCTGAAAATTACAGTAACTCAGAAATAGGAGGTCTTTTAGCTAGTGTTTAGGCTTTGTGAATTGAACCTATTGTGTTTATTTTGGGAATATATATATAATGAGTGAAAGCACTCTGATCTATTGATTAAAACTTGTAACCTACAAGGTGTTTCATCAGTGTCATTCAAGTGAGTGATTGATGTTTTAGGCCTTCTTAGCAAATTTATAGTTATGTGAAGTCAAATTCTTCTTTTTTTGCAGTCCAAATTTCCCTATGCCTTTATCTTGTGCTCATTATTTCAGGATATCTAGGACACCAAGCAGTCACCTATGCAGTCCTATTATCTGACTGTTCATCTTTATCCACTATATATCGCTCTAAGCAAGGAATGAGAACTGCAGTGCTAGTACCATATTTCAACTTGCATGTAACATGGCTTTTAGAGCATACTAGAATGATGTGCCTATAATCTGAATCTCTTTATTAAGCAAGGAGTTTACAACAGGTCTGCAAGGAATGTACACTTACCAGCCACTTTATTGGGCATCTGTTTAACTGTTTGTTAACGTATATATTAAATCAACTAACCGCATGGCAGCAACTCAATGCATTTAGGCATGTAGATTTTGTCAAGCTGACTTGCTGAACTTCAAACCAAGCATTGGAATGTGGAATGATTCAAAGGAAGGGGGTCTTACCAATAGGAGTTCCTAGATTAACTAAGGTTGATAACTGCCACGTTTGGATACATCTATAATGGAGACACAATGAAGGAATGAGCAGGCTTTTACTAGCAATCCTATTTTAGAGAAACTTATTGTTTATTCACACAGTGAGTCCTATTTCCAACATAGGTCAACTGCACTACTGTATGATTCAAAGAGTCGCTTTAACCTTAAAAAAAAAAAAAAAAAAACACGTACCTTGCTTTGTTACTGTCCCCTGGCATCCTGCTGGTCCCCGCAGGTCTTGGGGACACGTCTGTCTTCTTCCATTTCCCACTGCGAACTGCAGAGATGCGAGATTTGCGGTTTCCTGGTGACGACGGTGCCGGCGGGAGGATTGGCGGGAAATTCAAATATTTTTTGAATAATACAAAATAGCTGTATTGAGTCCAATACAAAGAAATCTTCATATTATATTTATATAATTATATTATATATGCTACTGAACAGTTCTTTTACATGTTTAACTATACATATTTTTTTAAAGATTTTTTTTTTCAAAGTTTATTATTAAATTTATTAACTATTAGACATATTTTGGTGAGTTTTGCTTAAGAACTATGGCCTACAACGTAAAATAAATTTCCATGCAAAATAATTGTAACACTTTTTGTACGAAAATTTGGACAGAATGAGAACCCTAGGGAGGTTAAACACTTATTTGTACAATGTATAACTTTGAATCATACAGTAGTGTAGTTGACCTATGTTGGAAATAGGACTCAATCACTGTGTGAATAAACAATAAGTTTCTCTAAAACAGGATTGCCAGTAAAAGCCTGCTCATTCCCTCATTGTGCCTTCATATTAGAATGTGGAAGATGTGATTTAACTGACTTAGAAAGCAGTATGGTTGTTGGTGCCAGGGAAGGTGGTGAGTGTTTTAGAAACTACTGATCTACTAGGTTTTTTGTGCTGAACAATATCCAGGGTTTACAGGAAATTTTGTTCAATGATAGAATAATATTTAGTTAAGCAGTTCCCTCTGCAAAAATGCCTTGTTGTTCTCAGAGGTCCGAGGAGAATAGTCAGACTGATTCAAGCTGATAGAATAGCAAGGGTAACTTAAATAACAATTTGGAATGCAAAAGAGCATCTTTGAACACACAACACATTGAACATTGAAACAGATGAGCTACAGCTCAAATTTACTTACCTTTATTTATGACAAGATCTTGATCCACCCACAAACACAAAGGAAATTCCCAAGCTGACTATTAAAACAAAAAAAACCCTAAACATTTCCATTAATAACTATCCTTTTATATGATATTAAAAAATGCCAGTGTCTTACCCTCATGACAGCCCAGCTTGTTAGCAGAAGATGGTGGGACAGCCATTGTCCTGTCCTCATCACTGTTCAACATGTGCTAGCCAGTGTCCCACTCTTGTCTATACCAAGCACTTGTAAGCACTTTATGTTTATCAGGTTTGGTTTTCCCAAGGAGATCCTCACAGATCAGAGCACTGCTTTTATGTCCTACGTAATGGCTGCCTTGTGTAAGCACTTAAAGATCAAGAAATTGTGGACCTTTTTGTAGCAGCCATAGACGCATAGCCTGGTTGAGCGGTTTCATAAAACCCTAAAGATGATAAAGAAGTTGTACAAGTGTTATTCAACATTTGAGACAACCCAAAGGCCACGACTGGGTTTTCACCATTTGAGTCAGTATATGGGCATAGGTCTCGGGGACTGCTTGACTTGGCGAAGAAAACATAGGATAGTCCAGCCCCCATAAAAGTGTGGTAGAGCACGTTCCCCAGCTGCAGGAACATGTTGCCAAGGTGAGTGCCCAAAGCCGGGTTTATAAGTCAGCCAAGTTAAGACAGTTCCCGGTGGGGGACATAGTGGCTGTACTCATTCCCACCATAAGTATATTTCTGGTTAGGTGGCAAGGTCCTTTTTAGGTGGTTGAAAAGGTTTGTAGAAGTGAATTCCAAGGTTCATCAGCCAGGGAAATGAAAGCTCTATTATATTTATCATGTGAATCTGTCACAACCCTGAAGGGAGAAAACCCCATATCTGCCATAACTCATGTGAGTGTTGAACCTCGAGTCAGTGTTGATATTGTAAGGACAGCCTCCACACTTACCAAGCATTAGGTTTAGCAGACCAAAGTATTCTTTCAGAGAACTAAAAAGACGTTTTCTGACTTTCCTTGGCTCACTAAAATTATAGAGTACAATATTATTACATAGCCTAAGGCAAAGGTGTTTGTCAAACCCTACTGTATACCAGAGGTATGATGCAAATGTATCTCAGTCAAGGTAGCACGGATGTTAGAATTGGATATAATCAAGGAGTTGCAGAGTGAATGGTCAAGCCTAATTGTGTTGGGACCCAAGCCCAATAGATCTCTGCGATTCCATAATGATTTCAGAAAAATTATTGAGATCTCCAAGTTTGACGGTTATCCATTGCCACAAGTGGATGAATTTGGCAGATATTGGCATATACTCTTGGCCGAGGAGGCCCTTGATGGTCACTTCCACTATACAATAAGCCTCATTTATTTGGATGATATTGTCATCTTTAGGATGAACTGGGATACTCATCTGGCAAAAGTTCAGGCAGTGTTGGATACTTAAAGGAAATGGGTTTTTATGGTGAATTCAGGAATGAAAGAAGTAAAGTATCTTGGGTACTTCATGGGTAGTGGGTTGGCAAAACCTCAGGTAGAAAAGACAGTGGATTCAATTTTTGTACCCAATTTGTCTGCTTCAAGGAAAGGGCATAAATCAGTGATGGTAGACTGGAACACACATGTTGAAAAAGCATTTCAGGAGTTTAAGCACTTCTCAAGAGAATTTGTTGCGCAGACAGATGCCTCTAAAGTGGTACTTGGAGCAGTTTTGTTACAGGTTACTGAGGAATAGGTACATCCTGTAGTTTTTCTAAGTCAGAAATTGCAAGGAAAAACTATGCTGTGCTAGAGCTGTGCCTGGCAATAAATCTGGAGAAAATTCCATTTGATTTCTGGACATGTCTCTCTAACATGGATGAGAAAAAAAAACAAGGCTGGTGACTCAATGGTTTCTTTCGCTTCAGGAGTTTAATTTTGAGGATGAACACAGACCTGGAAAAGAGTGCCAGAATGCTAATGCCCTTTCCAGGGTTTAAGAGACTCCATCGCATTGGGGTTGAGGTGGGGGGGGGTATGTACGGGTTCACAGGGATAAAACCAGGGTTCATTTTAGGAAACAGTCCAGAATCAGTAGAGATCAACTCTGTGAGGGTTGCCATTAATTTGTTGCAGGGCTATTGGGTGGGCCCTAGCATTCAAACTAGGTATACCACTGAGTTTAGCACCAGCCACACAGGAAGTCTGGCCATAAATACCACATGTGCACTGTTAGGTCTGGAAAGTGGAATTGCATAGGTAGGCTGCAGACAAGCTCTGCTGAGGAGCTATTTTTCTTTTGGGTGAAAGCTGTGTATTCAATTTAACTGTGGAATTATTTTTAAGATGTACTGTAGAGGACTGTACTGTGGACTCCGAGAACTCTGCATTCTCTTACAAGCTGATCTAAGCTACTTTTAGGTTTTGATTATGATGATTGGTTTAGGTTTTGTTTATGATTTGATTATGCTGAAGAAACTTGTATTATTTTTGAGCAAATAGAGATACACCTTTTATAAACTGTTCCACATTCTTGCTGCAAGTGCTATTCCCCCTCACAGACTGGCTCTTAAATATTTGGCCTAGGAAGGAATGTTGTCCTCCAAGAATACAGAACAGAAATAAGAATGTTTCAAGTCAATTCTACACAAGCACTCTGGAAATATATTCCCATTGGCCTAGGTTTAAGCAGAAAATATTAAAACCTATGTGGATCACAGCTAATGTTAACACTGTTAACAATGTTAAGCAATATAGAATAAAAAAAGGGCATTCCAATAATAAAAAAATAGAGGATCACCTTCAATATTTGAAAATAATGATGCAAATCAAATGTGCAAAAATTCAAAATTAAAGATTGCAAAAGAAAATAGCAAAAAGATCTCATCTGTGCATTACAAGATGACTCGGGGTTGGTGAATGGGGAAAAAGATTTACTAAACACTTTTTTTTCAGAAAGGACCTCATGGATTACACCCGTGTGTCCTCAAAGAGCTGAGCTCTGTTAATGCAAAGCCATTGATTCTAATTTTTAGAGACTCTTTAATCATTGGCATGGTACTAATGGATTGGCGGAAGGCCATATTGGTACCTATCCTTAAAAAGGTAGCAAAGTAATTATCAATTAACTACAGACCTGTAAGTTTTCCTTCTATGATTGGAAAGATACAGGAGAGATTGAAGACCCACATAGAAGAGTTTGAATGATATTACATAGTTAAATAACACTAGGGAATGCATTTTTTGTTGAGTTTGATATTACACTTGTTTTTTTACTCATTTTTGGGTGATGAATCCAGAAATAACCTCAGTTTTTTGCGATTACACCCACTTTTTACGATACAGGGTACCTTCTATTTTTGTAAAAAAAAAATACAAATTTTACATACAATGAAAAAATAAATAATAAAATGAATGTACTGTTTATTTAAATTTCTTTTGTTCATACAAAGGATTTATTGTAACTGTATAACATTTTTTTTACAGTAAAACATTTGAAAATTAATTGGGTAAGCAAGCAATTAAGGTAAAAAATGTTGCTTATAGCTTTTCCTGGAGTGTTCAGTGTTAGGACAATCCTGCCGGATGCTCCAACAATAGTCAGCCATCATATGTACATCCCATCTATAACCTTCATATCTTGGTGGAATTGTTCACCTTGCTCATCACTGACTGCACCAACGTTTTCGGGGAAGTTAGAAAGATGGCTATGAAGAAAATGCGCCTTGATGCTCATATTGCAACCAAACATTTTGTAGCTCTCCAAGAGTTTCCTGGACAGTATCTGTGTAATTTTTTTGCTTGTGTGTTTCCAAGAAAGTCCTTGACAATGGCTTTAATTGATAACCAAGCATTCTTTTCGACTTCTGACATTGTCCTGATGAAATGTTCTTTGATGAGTGGCCGAAACTGTAGACCATCAAAAACACCGGCCTTTATTTTTTTCAAATGACAGGCTTGGAAATGCCAAAATTAGGTACTTGAAACAGTCTCCTTCAGTTGGCAAAGCTTTGACGAACTGCTTCATCAGATAATGATAATAATATTCTTTCTATCTTCAAGTGGCTCATGTAGAATGTTTGGATTACCTGGTTTTAGGGCTGATCTTGGAGGCCAATTCCTTTACACCCAATGCCTCTCACAAGCTCCTCTGTCCCACATGCCCAGGTAACAGGGATACTTGGTGTATCCGCATTGTTTTGCTGACCAAGAAGGAAGCATACCATTTTAAGGTCAACACAGATGACCCAATTGTGTTGGTGATATTGCAACAACTCAATGATTCTCTTTATTTCTGCATATTCTTCACAAAGAGAAACTGAATGGCCAATTGGGTCTGACCCAAATATATTGCCATTGTAAAATAGGACACACTTTAAGCTCCGCTTTGAGCTATCGGTGAATAGTCGCCATTCAGTTGAATTTTAGATTGGAATTCCCAATTCCTCTATTAAAGCAGATATGTTATGGCAATACACAAAGCCACTGTCAGTTCTAAAGTACTGCAGAAATGCAATTTCTCTGGTTCAAAAGTACGATACCTTTGTTCCTTTTTCAAGTAAGTTTTTCTCATGCAGTCCTGATGCTAGGAGTTTTAAAGCCTTCTTCGATAGTCCAAAATCACGTGCCAAATCACTCAACTCATGCTGTTCAAATAGCCTACGAACAGAGTCCTCTTCAATTTCAAATTCTTCATTATTGTTGTCACCTAGTTCATTACCATAATCATGTTCTTCAAGAGAGGGTAGTGTAACTAAAACCGGCACTGGGATTTCATCTGAATGAGCCACTGGGTGTATATCTGATGGTAGACTAGGATACTCTGTTACATTTATTTTTCTTGTTAAATCCTGATGTTTTCACTATACAAAAGTAACAAGCTCTTGGCTCCCGCCAAACCATAGTTATAGCAAATGGTGTCTTATCACTTGTTACCTTTGTCCACATATCTGTAAACCCTCTATACACTGTTTGTGCACTTGAGTGGCCCAAGACTTATCTTGATCACCACGTTTATCTCTGCACATGTGCTGATGTTTGCCCTTTGACTAAGAATGGTGAAACTGCCGCAGATTTAACAAAATGAATCAGGGTTGTTTAGGCACTTACAACAAGAAACAGAAGAGCAAGACATGATCTGAAAGAAAGAAAATATGTGTGTAAGCAAATAAAGGGTTAAAGAAAAGAGGGTTGCGGCTCACGAAATTGCTTGCGATACTTGTTTGTATATTTGTAAATCTGCTTGTTCATACACAATGCAATTACAGGTTCAAAGTGTTGACCAAAACGCCTGTTAGAATACTCACAGGGTTTTGGTATTCATTTAAATTTTACATACATATTCTAAATAGTCATAGAAAACAAAGTGAGAGTAACCGCGTTTCGTGTATGAAATCCGACACGTTTTGCCACAAAGGGCTTCCTCAGGAATTGGTTATTGTACGGGTGTAGCAGTCTGCATATACATATATCATATGTATATACATATATCAAAAGAATAAATATAAAAATAGACAAAAAACAGAAGAAAAATGCACTGCGTACATTACATTCATATATAAATTACACAGTATATAGAATGCTATTCCTTATGAACTGATAACTATAAATTCAGTGTTTGTATGGTGATAGTATAACACTTTTTATATATAATATCGGAAAAAAAATAAATATACAGTATATAAATCTTAAGGTATTTACTTAAATTGTTGTGTTGGGTAACTCAAGTGAATAAAGATACAGATAAAATTTGAGGAATTAAATTACAGATGTATCTGTATACAAATAAAATATATATAAAATTTAGTGTATGCTCTGTGTAATTATTTCTATATATAAGGTTCCAAAGTGTTTTAGATGATACATACCTGCATCATATTATTATGAGATACAATTAAGAGGACCATAAATGTTAAATAGATGTATATCCATTCATGTTCCTTTCTTGTGATCATCAAGGCAGGACGATGTCCCTGCTATTCTAATCTGGCTCGTGTATTCCAGGTTGGTAATGGGAATGCATTACTCCTGTGACAGTGGAGTGTTATGCACTGTCACTTCGTGATTAGAATTCCTAGATGGATGATGATATCTTACTGTGGTTTGAAGATCAGGTACAGCTATCTCCTGTGGCATGTAGGTCCAGCCAGACGGGCTGTGTGTTTACTTCTGGTCTCGTGGCGGGGTATCGCAGGTGCATCCTTTCGGGCGCGTGCGTTGTACCACTCCCACATATGACGCAGGTTCCCCCTGATGTCAGCGGGACTCCTGTTCATGTGCCAAGAGAGCCGACAAGGAGCTGTCAGTTTCCCTGGGCATGCGCCAAGAGAGCCAACAAGGAGCTGTCCGTTTCCCTGGGCATGAGCTTGTGATCTGCCCAATAGGGACGGTTCATACGGGGGAGAGGAGGTGGCTCGGGCAGAGAAGATGCCTGTGAGCCATCAAAACTCTATACAGTGGCCCCCGGCCCCCGTAAGTCTAATTGAAGAGGAGGGGGAATCTAAGGAGAAAAACATGAATGGATGATACTGATTAACCCCCCTAGTGGAAATCCCGGTGTGGGTCAGGGTCGAAACCACTTGCAAAAGCGTTAACCCCGAGTCACACTCAGGGTAACTTTAGAAGCCCCTCTTACCGGACAATCCCGCTGTGATGCCGGGGTGTGTGTCCATCAGAGGGCGTGGCCTGGGCGGGAAATTTAAAAGCAGATCAATGAGTAATCTGCTTTTAAATGCCGCACGGGTCTTTGACCTTGATTGTCCTGATTGATTACTGGAGACCACATGGCATCTAAAAGGCATCTCGTTGGCGCAAGCACTGTTTTGGATGATTTTGAAAGCAGCAATGGCGATTTAGAGACCCTTGTGGAATTGAGCGATAGTGATTTACCAGGAAATTTGCCATTAGACAGCGAAAGTGAACTGAGCAACCATTCTGCACTTGAGGTCAGTGCTGTGCGCACATGGTGCCCTATTGACCTTGATGCGGACCAGACAGCACTGCCAGTGTGGTCATCCTGCAGAGATTTGTGGGCAAACCCGTGCAGAAGTGGTACTGGTCCAAGAACAAAATGCTTGCCACGTCATTCTTTGGCACAGTCATGCCAGAATATTGCTTTTCCCTCATAATGAAGTACCTGCACTTCCCAAACAATGAAGAATTTGATGAGACTACCCATCCTGCACCAAAACTGAAAAAAATTTGGGAAGTGTCTCAGATGATTCTACAAAATTTCCAGCAAACCTATGTGCCAGAAAGAGATGTCAGAATTGACAAAAGTCTAATGGCTTACAAGGGGAGGCTCAGCTGGGTGCAGTACATTGCACGATTTGGCGTGAAAACGTATATGCTGTGTGAATCCTCATCTGGCCACATTGGGAACACAGTACTGTACATTGGAAAGGGACACAGTTCAACTCCAGATACAGCCATTATCGATTGGCAACAACTTCGGTGCTATCCCTCATTGAGCCATTGGATCAGGGCTATTGTGTCACACCTGATAATTTCTACACATCTCCTGAGCTTTATGAGTTCCTTCTGCAACACAGAACAGATGCCTATGAAACCGTTAGGGCTAATCGGCGCAACCTGCCATCACTGTTTGCAAAAGGGAAGAAATTGTTGCCTGGCAGAAAGGCAAGATGATGGCCCTGAGATGGCGTGACAAGAAAGATGTGTGCCTGATGAGTACTGTCCATGACCAAGCCATGACATTCTACCCAGCGATGAGGAAACAGCAAAGGAAGTACTACAAAAAGATTTTCAGGCATCTACTTGAGCAGTGCCTATAGAATGCCTACATTCTGTACAGAAAAAAATGGGCCTGTGAATCATTCAGACTTCATTTTGCAAGTTTCCAAATCCATAGTCAACAACCACCTAACACCATCAGTGGCTATGAATAGACCTGGACGTTGTGCTTCAATCGTTGTCAGCCCAGAATGCCTTACTGGTCGTTACTTTATTGAAAACATCCCACCAACCCAGAAAAAGGCAGCACCTACATGGACATGCATGATTTGCTGCTCAAAGATCGATGACAGTGGAAGAAAGTAACGCAAAGAAACCAGGTTCTACTGTCCTTACTGTGATGTTGGACTTTGTGCAGCACCCTGCTTCAAAATCTTCCACACCCGGGATGCCTACTAAATATGTAAATATTTTTTTTCTCCAAAATCTGTATTTAATATATATTATAATTTATAAATAATATTGCACCCTTGTTTGGAAAATTTCAGTGTGAATTTTTGATAAAATATTTTGTTTTACATTTGTATTTTACATAAAACATTATTACATTTTTAGTCTATTATTTCATTCTTTCATAATTATTATATTATAATTTATGATTATAATATAATAAATATAATTATTATACCTGAGAGTTAATCCTAAGAATTACAGGCCCACAATAAAAAACAAAAATTTCTATGCAAAATAAAATAGGTTCACTTTTGCATAAAAAAACTGACAAAATTAAAACGCTAGGGGGGTTAAACTATGGTGGACAGGGAGAAAGCATGTGTATGTGTGATCATGATCTTAGAGTCAATATACATATTATGAGCAAATGTAATGAACATTGCATATGATTAGCAAAATTTTCCCAAAGTGTTTACATCTAAATACATAACATATTAACAATCTATCTAAGAAAACATTTCACATATTAACAATAAATGTCAGAAAAAAAATGTCAGTTTACATAATTGATCACATTTAATAATTTTGTATTTATCCTGCTAGTGTTACTTGTAACTAGGGGAGGAAAAATGGGAGGGGGGGGTTAGGTCTTATATGTTCTTCTTGAGGGTAGCTTTAGACTTGTATGTTTGTATTATTGTTTACAAAAATGGTTTTAAACCTAGTGTTTTATTTAAACCGGGGGGTAATGTTGCTCTTAGGTTGACTATCCATTTGGTCTCAGTTTGTAGCATACGTTTGTCAAGATCAGTGCCTCTTTGGTTTGTGGATAAGTGTTCTAAACCATAGAATTGATGGACCTTGGGATTATATTTGTGTTTGGTGCTATGGGTGTTATGATTTTGCCTACTTCTATGGAATGTATGTGTTCATAAATCCTTTGTTTAAATTGTTTTTTGGTTTTTCCTATATAGAAGCAGCCACATACACATATGATCATGTATATGACTCCTTCCCTCTTGCAATTAATGTAGTCATTTGGTCTATGGTTTGTACCATTGGGTAATGTAATCATGAGGGCTTCCTTAACCCACTGACACTGGTTACAGCATCCACATTTGAAAGTTCCTCAGACCTTCTCTCTCTCTGGGGGGTTCCTATTCTCCTGGAAATGGCTTGACACCAGGTCGTCTTTTAGTGATTGTGATTTTCTAAAGGTGATTTGGGGTTTACTTCCAATGAACTTGCTGGTTTTAGGATCTAAAGTCAAGATGTGCCAATTATGTCTCAAAATTTTGTATATGAAATTATGGTTAGCATTCTATCTTGTGATTAATCTTACAGGGTCAGTAGTGTCCGTTGTGTGTTTTGCTGATTTAAAGATAAGTTCTTCTCTATGTTGGTTTCTCTCTTTTGCTGTATGCCTTTCGAAGAAGTTTTTTGGGAAAGCCTCCTTCGGGCAGTCTCTCTTGAAGAAGTTTGGCTCCTTTTTTAAAATCCCACTGATTTGTACAGTTTCTTTTAAGCCTGAGATATTGACTGTAGGATATGCTATTGACTAGGGACTTTAGATGGGTGCTTCTAGCGTGAAGAATGGTGTTTCCGGCCATGGTTTTCCTAAAAAGTGTTGTAATTGTTAGGTCCTTATTAATCTTAATAAAGAGATCCAGGATAGGGAGTTGAATTTTACTTTATTCCATAGTAAATTTGAGGTTGTATTCATTATGTTTGATGTGATCAAAGAATTTTTTGGACAAGGGATTCTGGGCCCATCCAAAAAAGCAGGACATCATCAACATATCTTTTCCAGCATATGATGAATGGCTAGTCAGGGGGCTTGAGAACAGGGTTTCCTTCCACTTGCCTAGAGACAGGTTTGCGTGGGAGGGGAGCATACCTTGTTCCCATTGCGACTCCCTGTTGTTGTAGGTAGATGTTGCCATCAAAAGTAAAAGTATTTTTGGTAAGAATGAAAGATAATGAGGCTGTAAGGAAGTTATTTTGATCTGTGGCCTGGGGGTGTAGGCATTTTGTAAACATTGAGAGATAGTGTGCACTCCTAGTTTGTGTGGTATGCTGTTGTATTGTGATTCCACATCAATTGTTACAATCCATGTGTAAGGCGGGACTGTCATTTGATTTGTAAACTTTAGGACATCTATCGTGTCCTGTAAATAGGAGGGTAAATTTGTGACTAATAGTCGTAGGTAGGTGTCTATAAGATCGCTTGTGTTTGCAGGGAGAGATCCTTTTTCTGATATAATTGGACGGCCTGTTGGGTGGAGCAGGTTTTTGTGTATTTTAGGTAGAACATAGAATGTGGGGGGAATTGGGTGCTTAATGGTGAGGAAATCTTTGGTTTTGGAGTCTATGTATTTTCACTAAAAGCTTGCCAGATTAGATCATGGTATTCCTGTTTATGGGAGAGTAGAGCCCTACTCTTGGGATGGTATTGTACCACTCTTTGTTATTCAAAATGTCACAACATATTTGTTTGTAATGGTCGCTATTTAATACTATGATTTTTCCTACCTTATCTGACAGTTTAATAATAATATTTTTCTGTTTTTTGAGGGTATAAAGAGCTTTTTGTTGTGCTTTGATAAAGTGAGAGTCATTTGTATCCATCCTTGGGTTATTGTTAATGAATTTGTTCTGTGACTGTGTTAATGAATGTTTGTATGTGTGGATTGTTGGAGGCTGGAGGGAAGAAGGTGGATTTAGGTTTCTTGGTGGATTTAGAATCAGGATGCCCAATTGTGTGGATGTCCTTGAAGTCTGTTGTCCGTGTGTTATTAGGGTTACAGAGAGAAGGTATGAAGGAGTATGAATGCTGGGTTCCCTAGACCAAACGACGGAATAAACACTCCCTTCTGGAACATCACATGCTTGTTGCACTCGGCAATCTCTCTATTTACTATGTTATATAGAAGCACAGAATATATTTGGGTAATAAAGTTTAAAAGGAATTACTCCAGAGACCGTTGATCTAGCGAGCATTCAATGGCCTTGCAGGATCTGGAAGGAATTTTTTTCCCTTGTTGAAGTAAATTGAACCACATTTTATAGAAGGTATTTTGCCTTCCTCTGGATCAGCTATGCATATAGAGTGCTATCTGGAATATGCAGGTTTCTAGTATGTTTAACTGACACTAATATTTTAACTGATTTTTAAAACCTGATAAAAAGGGGAACAAACTGATGATATATTTACACCTAAAAGGCCAAACTTTATTATTGGTAATAACTTTCATGTTTTTGCAAATAGTTATATATATATCTCAACAATCCTTTTATATCAGTGTTCAACCCAGAAATTTTTTAATGCTGGGTGAGTAGAAATTGTAGGTGGGTGGCAGCCCATGTATTGTGACCCAGCTAAAAGGAGCTGGGGAGAACACTCTTGTGTACCAATGCTTTATATGTTCTAAAGCATTGGCACACAACCATTTGGACGTCACAAACCACTAAATTTGTGGACTCCAGACCTTGCAGGGAGCCGTGTGTCAGTTAAAGGAGAAGGAACTTCCCCCAGAGTGACATCATGATGCCACAACCCGCCCATCACCCTGAGCCTGTGATGCATATGGGAGACATGGTCTGCGGCTCTGGCTGGTGCGCCTTCTGCTGACCACCTGATCTCCCAGACTACAGGTTGGGGACCGCTGTTCTAAAGCATTAGGGAATGCAAATTCAGGCTTGGTATTCTTGATTCAAGGAGAGCAAATTTTAAGAAAATTTCAGGTTTGTTCAGTGCTATAGAAATAAGCTCTTCATTGACTATAATTCCATTAATTGTCTGAACATCCCCATAATTAGGGGATGGTGTTTTCCCAAGAATAAGCAATATTAAGCCAGGTAGTGCTAAAAGTAAAGCAAACCAACATTTGCTCCTGCCTAGATAAATTGGGAACCGGCTTATTTAGTAAGATTTATAAGCTTCCAATGGGTCCCACCTAATTTCAATATTCAGGACAGTTTGAATGGAGTTATAGACTTCACAGTACTTGTCCATACATGTCTGACTTATTGGTGCTTTTGGTAACCTGGCATCATGAGACTATGATTGAATTGGTCATGGGAAAGCTCTGAAACAGAATTTTTTTCTATCACTTGCTAGCAAATGCTTCAAACTAAATGTGGATCACTAGTGACATGAATGGAGTGTTGTAAGATGTTTGTTGTACGAGTGAATTGGACAACATGTTACTTTCATGAGGCTGAACTTTTCCTTATGGTCTTTTATGAGAATACCAGCAAAAACCACACACAAGTCTTATTTACATCAGGTAAGTTGTTCATTCGAGGTATGTTAGGTTTTTTTTTTCATTTGCCGCTGCCCTGTACTGTCTTAGCCTTGTTATTAACTTGGACCCATTGTTTTTGAGATACAGAATGGTGGGGGAGTATAGCAAACGCATAGCTCCCAACATGAGATTATGCCAGCTAAGAGGGGCTGAGCTTTGCTACACTTCCTTGGTTCTTCCTTCTGCTTTCCCCAATTTTCTTTTTATTTTAAATTCAGGCCTACTTTTAGGGAAGGATGGCTGCAGATCAGTCTTCTGTTCAATGTTGTGCTCCAGCCGTTAGGACTCGTGCCAGAGACCTATAAAGAAGAGAAGAAACAACCTTTGAGAGACAGTCTCAATCGGGCTCCTTCATCTTCTGCTGGTCATGCTGTGGACCCTCCTTCCTTAATCTGAGCCTGCTGCTTGTACTTCGTCTGTGGATATATTGTGCTTTTTTTCATGGTTCTACTTTGTTGACTCCTGTGGTTCCTGCTCCACTACCCCAGTCATTCTTCTCAATTGCTTCTTCCTCCTCCTCCTCTTCTGCTGGTTATGCTGTGGACCTCTGGTGCTGGTGGGATGCTTTGTTATTAATTTCCTCCATTCTCCTTTGAATCAGTTAGTGGCTAGGTTACCCCCAACTAACTCCCCCTTTACTGCTAGTGGTGGGGAAGCAGCTATTGCTTGGTGCTCCTGTCAGAGTGGTTTCTAGAGATTTCACCTCTGGCCTTTCTTCTCCCGACCACAGTGAGAGATAAAATTTGAAAGGGTAAATTTATAGATTTGCTTTTTCTCCTCCCCTCTACTAGGGAATAAAAAAATTATAAATAGGGTGAGGTTGAATACTGCTCCCGCCATGTTGTGAACTCTTTTCACTATTTCGTTATAGGCCTTTTGCATATATGTGTTTGTTCTGGTGGAGAAGTTTCCTGAGTGGAGCTGTGAGTTGTTTCAGCATGTGGCCCATAAGAATTTGTCTGGCTAAGGATGTGGGTTTGTGAATTCATTTGCTGTTTCCTTCCTCTTCCTGTTTTTTCAGAAGTATCTGCTATGAATTTATTTAGTAAAATATCTGGCTACATTCAAGTTCAAGCATACATGCAATCTTTGCCTAGGACATAATCCTGTGGCAAAATAATTTAAGAAATTGCTCTATCAGCAGCCCTCAAGGAAGCCTTTTCTCAATGGAGCACATGCTGGCGATGCTTCTCGAAATCCATCTTGGTTCTGGTCTTCCCAGACAAGTTGAGGGCGGATCTGTTTTTCTGTCATCCAGTTGTAGGCCTGTGAGGAACCTCTCTTCTGTGGTGTGCCATGAGGATGTAGCCTTGTATAAGATTAGTGAGGGTAGAGTGGCTGGCCCCTTTTCCTTCCCTCCTTTAGATTATCCAGATGGGTTTAGTTCCTAAAAAGGCCTTTTATGGGGTTGGCAGAAGTACACTAGGCCGGACTTTGAGTCCCGACCACCACCAGGGAACGCCCCCTGAAGTGAAATCCCTCGCCTCTGTATGCATTGCGGAGGGGAGGGTTTTACCTTCAGGGATATTTCCCTATTAACCGCGGTGGTGGAATATCAACACCAGTTGCGGTAAATAGGGGATCAACAGCAAGGAGGTGGCTCCGGAGGCTCCAGCTCTGGTAGTTCCTAATGCCCCCTGGCAGATCCGGCCGGCAATTTGCTGTTCCGGAGCAGCGGGTTGCCGGCCAGCATTAGGCCGGAACGGCCAGGGGGCGTTAGGCTGGAACAAACTACTGGCTAGGCCGTATCTGGCCTAAAGGCTGGAGTTTGCCAACCCCCGCCCTAAGGAAACGATGGCATTCCACTGAATTGATTTCGGTCACTTATTCATTGTTTGAAGACGCTCTTGAGACCTCTCTCGGCAGGGGTGCTCTCTTGGCAAAAGCTGACATATAATCTGCTTTTCCGCTTTTACCAATTCACCCATCTCCTTTTTCTTCTCTGGATTTTCTTTTATTGGCTTGTATTTTTTTGATAAAACCTTGCCAATTGAGTGCTCCGTATCCTTCCAGCATTTTGAACTTTTTTCCTCCTTTTAAAGTTGGGTGGTTCGCTATGAATGTAAGTTGGTAAATTTAGTCCACTGCTTAGAGGATTTTTTTTGTTTCTGGGTCTGGGTTCTTTCTTAGAATGTTTGACCCTACTTATGTCTTTTTCTGAAATCTGCTCCAGGGTGGGGGTCCCATGTCAGCTAAAAAAATAGTTTGCCCTACTACATGTTTGGAATTTCTAGGTATTCTGAACCATCAGTTCACTAATATTTTGCAGAATTTGTATTGTTTGCCTCACTGTCATGTTAATTTAGAAGGAGGGGTTCCAGACCTGTACAGGCCGGATTTAGTTTACCTTTTAAATGTGGGTCTCAATATTTTCAATTTGGGCCTTCAGTCGGCTATTGAATTGGCTTTGTTTGGTAGAGATGCCAGCCCTGTCTTCTGGTAGGGCTGGCCAGTAAAGGTATAAATGTAGTTTAAATTTAGATTGCTGTGGTAGCTAGGCTGTTTCCAGCGACTTAACAAATGTTACAAGTGATACCTCAGCTAACAAGTGTTCCCTGCTAACACATTTTTGAGCTAACATTTTTTTCCACTGTTTAGGAGTCTCGGCTAACAAATGTTAAAAAAAGAAAGAAAAAAAAAAAAACAGGAACAGGGCTTTCCTGCTTGTGTGAAGGACAAAGGCTGGAGGGGGGCAGTCAAAGCACAGCTTGCTCCAGAAGTAAATGAATGTCTAAACTAAAAAACTAAAGTTTTTTGTTTTTTATTTTTTTGCTTTGTTTGTGATTAACTCACAGTGCAGAGTAACTGACACCACCCTGCCTAATAATATGTTGACTGTTCCAATTGGGAAGCTGTTCATCTCAGCCTTTGATGAGTTTATGACCTTTTATATTGTGATTTTCACTATCTTATAAAACGTATCTTAATTGTGGGCAGCATCTAGAACTAATGAAATGATTTTCAATAGAAAGCTATGGGAAATCAAGTTTCGGCTAACAAAGATTTTGGCTAACAAATGTGATTCTGTAACGAATTACCTTTGTTAGCTGAGGTATATGTATACCTATATTTATAGTAAGGTACAGTTAAAATTATAATTAAATTAAAAATTATAAAAAGTTAAATTTTGTTGTAGTATATTTATAGGAAGGAAATTCTAGCTAAAATCCCATTACACTATTAGTACTATTTTTTTTAAATGCTGGCAGCCCTCCTATGTAGTGTTGCTGTTCGAATTAAGACTAATCATAAAGTGAGCTGAATATTGCTCATTCTCTTTGTGTCTACTGGAGCAAAGTGGGTGGGAGTGGTATCTGTATGGAGATAGGGAGCTGTATTTACTGAAGGCAGGCTTTGGGATAGTCTGTAATCAATTTTAGTCAGTACAGTCATATGTGTCTGAGCACTCTGTGCTGCTGTCAAGGAACTTGTCCTTGTTGCTGATGCATAACTAAATAGACAGAAATGGTATTGTGGTTCTTTACATTTGAGTATGGTACACGACCTGTGTTCAAAGGAACAACTGAATGGTAAAATCCCAGTATGATTTAGGAATTTGCCTGCTATTGAGAAAAATGCAGCTGAAACATTTGCTTTTATACACTACATTCAGTGGAGCTTCCTGTATATCTGAAATCTTATCTTAACCTTCATATAATTTATAAAAATGCCAGGATATTAATTTTCATTTGATCATTTTAACATATTGCTGTGCTTACCCCAAGCAGAGCATTGTGGTTTATTTCCAGAGAGGCATCCCTGATTATAATGTTCTCTAAAAGTATGTATTTGATAAAGACATACAGTCTATTTGCTTTGCATGTGCACTACCGCTTAATGGTGTGATCAGCTTTATAATGTTACTTTTCATTTGCCTTGCAGACACAAGAACCGGGGAACACTCAGTAATTTAGTGTCACAACATTTGGATCACCTGAACTATCTTAATGATATTCTGATTATTGACTGCGAATTCCTTAATGATGTTCTTACAGATCACTTGTTGAACAGATTGCTGCTTCCTCTATACGTCTTCTCACTAGTTAATCAAGACAAGGTAAAAAGAAAAACACTGAGTTTTATAAAATTTAAGTTTTTAAAAAATGTTAAAGTGGTCGTAATAGATTAAAGTAAATATCTAGTGTTAAAGGTGCTTCATGCCTAAAAATTATATTTCAAATGCATACATTTAAGAAAGTCTTTATTGTTGCTTTGGAAAGTAGTGTTTGTGTTTTTATTTTACGTTTTTGCTGTTTTTTTCAATCCTGTGGAAAAAAAATAAGAAACATACACAAATACAGTATAAGTAAGTTCAAAATAACTGGAAAATGCACATATTTATAGAATATTATACCAGAACAACACAGTAGCAATAACTCCATCATAATAATATATAGTTGGAAGATAAACAGATTAGTAAGGTACAGAAACTTGATCAAACATGCTATGTTTTCACATCCATCCAGGTTTTCTGTTATTAGGTTTTTTTTAGGCCTCAACCTGACCCCTTCTTTCCTTTTCAGTAAAATACCTGCTCTTAAATCATATGTTAATCTTTTCTTATCTTAAATATATTAATCCCCATTTGTATGAAATTGAACACTGTAATATATTTAAAATGAATACAACCAAAATTCTTATGGCTGAAATAATTGAGTTGAGTATAGAACTAGTACAATTCACATAATATATATATATATTGCTGCCAATGTCCTGCTTATGTCTAGTCTCTGTTGGCTTTGAGCGGTCTTCGGGCTACATGGCATGGACATTGTGGCATGCTTTGACTTCATTCATTCAGCTGAATCTTTTGCAGTGTATTTTAGATGTTTCCAAAAACACATGACTGAAGTGTGTCTGAAACAGCGGATACGTAAATGTAAATCTAGCCAGAATATATATTCACATGTTAAAAGTATTCACATGTTAAAATTTTACAACAGGATTAATATTATCTCAGATGTTTTCTATTAAAATCATAATTTTGGCAGCCTGACAACTGTCTTCTTATTAAAACACAAACAAAAAAAACTGATGTTTCTAAGCTTTTGCTAACAAAATGAAAACTTAAAAGATATATTTACTTGGTCGTCAAAAATTATGTACTCTTGTTTTGTGTACAGTTTTAACCTAGTTCTCTTAGTTCCCCTGCAAAATTCTGAATATATCCTTTTGAGCTTGCCAGGAAAGTTCACCTAATGCTGCTTTCTGTGGTAGTGGAGCACAAATGCTTTACTGCTCCTGAATTCAGAGCACAGTTTCAAATCTCACTTGTACTATGCCTGCTTGAAGTAAAGTGGTATAGACAATGTTGCAGGTGAGGAGGGATAGCATTTTAGATTCAAAGGAGGCTTCGATCAATAAAATAAGTTTATTTTAGGGGGCTTGTGCATGCTATAGCAATTGAATTTGGTGCTAAAGCCTTAAGTTTTAAAATATCTGTGTGCAATTTCACAGTTTTTGTTCTCCAAAACCAACCTGCATCACCAACAGCAGTTAATCCGTCTTTACACCTTGTTTTACACCTAAATTTTATGCTTGATACCTGGTAATCTGTGAAACCACTTAAGAATGTTGCAAAACTGTGTCATTGGTCTTTTAGTATCCACATGCATAATAGGTCTGCTTCGCTTTCTGGTTCTTAGCAAGAATGCTGCAGGGCATTTCTTTTGAGGTAATATCTGGGGAAACTAACCTAATCACATTAGGAAGACGTTGTCTGAACACAAACCTCTTGAATTTATGTTGCAACCCCCTGTATCAGTTGTCTCTATTCCAGTTCTGATACTTATCTATGACCTTTCCCTTTTCCTGATGATCTGTTACTTGCAAAAGCTTTGACCTTTTTCCAGTCTGATTACTACTTTGCCTGCTAATTTTTGCACCACACTTTTTTTCCTGCTACCATCAGTTGTCAGTCTGATTTATCCCCCAGGGCTACAATCTAAGAGCCATTTTACACACAGCTCAGTATTACTCATTGAGTACTTGGTAGCACCAGGCAGTTTCTTATGCTCTGAATCAACCACCTTTAAAGTGTTAGGAGGCACTCTCTTGGTGGCAGCTGTGCTCGTGGTAGCAGTGGGGCTGCGGGACCAGTGCCCTGTGGGTTACAACATCCCACTGAGGCTGCACCGCTTAAGGGAATTGAGTTGTGCGCAGATGATTAGCAGAGAAGTTCCTGGTAATTTCTAGCTGTCATTGGCTGCTGGGGCTTATAGCCTCTCTGCTCCCAGTCAGAGGTGCCTGGTGTAGCGTCTTCTGGGCTTACTTGTGTTGGATTGTTTTGTGAGTTTTCTCTGCTACTGACCTGCGCCTGTTTCTGACTATCCATTTTAACTCTGAATGGACCGACCTCTGCTTGTGACCCAGGCTCTGTTTTTGTCTTTGCCCTTTGAACTTCGCTGGATGGACTGATTTCCTGTGTGTTTGACCTTGACTAGTTTTTTGGATTTCCTGGAATGTCTTACTCTGCGTTTATGGCTCTGTACTCTGCTTTGGTGGTAGCCATGTTAACTGCCGTCCTATCTCCAGACATTATCCTTTGCGCACCAAGTCCTGGGGGCAACCGAGTGCTGGGAGACACGAGTCTCCCGAGGTTGAACGGGGGGTGCTATTCTTCTGCTTCTTCTATGCGAAGACTGAGGCATAGATTGGGGGATTGAGGTCTTGGGAATATCGGTATTGATCCTAGCCTTACATAAAGCATACATTTTTCTAAAGTCAAAGAGGATCCACAATGTCTGTGACAGTTTCATTTTTCCCTGGTCTAGAGAACTGAGGCAGAGTTGATCAAGATTCAGTACCTTCTATCTTCTTACCTATTTGGTGGCACCTACACCCACTCTTAAGCTCCTAATACAAGCATCTGACTCAAGCCTGGTATCTGCATCAACAACCTTCATTTTGGGTGCCATTTCTTTCTCCATACTCAAGAAACCTTCAGTTCTGCTGCGGTTTCTTGAACCAGTGCCAAAGTTTAAATTACTCTTTTTTTTTTTTATCAAATTTTAAGACCTTTCTGAGCAAGCAGTGACCTGGGCTTCCCTCCTTCTTGAGAGGGATTATTTGCAACTATATGAATATTTTCTGTTCGAAAATTTTTGCAGACTTTTTAAAAAAAAAAAAATATAAATAATAAAAAAAATGTAATACAAAAATATTAGAATTTAGAATATTTTTGATTGCTTCCAAGTAGCATCTATTTTCGCTAAATTAGACTTTTAGGGGGACCTACATCTTCTTCCCATTCACATAATTTCTTGTATTATTTATCTTCTGTCTAAGGTTTACACATTGGTCCAAGTTAAAGTTTCTGCATTGCTTTGGTATTTAAAAATGCCTAGATTTCAGGTCAAACCTTACGTGACTTCCTAAATTTTTTTTCATTCCCTTGTTTCTTTCAGTCATGAAGTCTCATCATATTCACCATGTTACTTAGGGCAGATTACATGCAGAATCCGCACTCCTTAAGTCTGAAGCTTTTATTGTCATAGATGGGAATGTTGTTTGTGATGTTTTAGCTTGAATAACTTTAGCTTTGGATAAGTATTTTAAAATTTGTCCTCATTTCTAATTTGTTATTTAAAGCGCTGCATGATCAGTTGGTACTAAATATAAGTTAATATTAATAACAAAAACATTCCATTTGTTATAGTATACATTTTTCTAGGTTTGCAAATTTTTTTTAATTTTTTTGTTTTACCTATCAATAATCTAGGTTTAACCAATGCTAGTGTATGTAGGTCAGGAAAAATGTTAACTTGCAAATGCATGATTTTTGCCCATTACATGATTTTTCAACAAGGCTGAAATTTTACAATCTTCATCATGCTATTAACAGAAAGATATTTACCTCAGTGTTAACCACCTGTGACTCAATTCCTGCCTCTGTAATTACAAGAAAGGAAAGCATGCAGCTATGGGGGCAGTGACAGTTCTAAAGTACCGTATTTTACGCCGTATAAGACGCTCCGGAATATAAGACGCACCCAATTTTAAAGGAGGAAAATCTAGAAAAAAAGATTCTGAAAGATTATTCCCCTTCTGATCACTCATGTGCCATTCATAACGGTATTCCCCTTCTGATCACTCATGTGCCATTCAAATTCCCTTTCTGATCACTGTGCCTTTCAAATTGCCTTTCTGATCACTCTGTGTCATTCAAAATTCCTTTCTGATCACTCCGTGCTTTTTTTCCACTGTACAGCAGTTAGGACAGGGAACAGCAGGTGGCGCTGTGCCGTCTTCTTTCGCTCTGCTTTACAGACTCTTTATTTTATGCTGCAATTAAAATGGCTTTCTTCAGTTACAGGTTTTCTGCAGCTTCCTGCTACCAGTAAATCAAACGCAGACACAGATCCCAACTCTGCTGGTAGTTTACCAAACCTGAGCCTCCATCTGAACTACCTGTAAATATAACCTTAACCTGCCAGCCTAGTTAACATTTACAAACCAGGCTTTCTCTTCGGCAGGTTCTGTGGTAGAATGAAAAGTCCCATTCTACCTTCCTTTATATTCCAGGGCCCAGGACCCTAGAACATTCATTATGAAACATGTGACCCTTGGTTACCTTACTAAAGGGATTGAAAATCAATAAATCAATCAAAAATATAATGCCTGTCCAGGACCCAGCCTTGTTGTCCTGTACAACAGTTAGGTCCATAAATATTTTAAAGCTCACACACGTTTTGTTATTGTACCTGTTTACTCAAACATATTCAAATTACAACAGTATGAACACAGATATATGTGTTCTACCCAAGAGGAACAGGATAGATGTCAATTATAAGTTGTTTTGTGCTTAGCTTGTATGGAAAAATAATATGACCAAAGAGAAGGGAGTAAAGACAGGCTTTAGGTTGCACATAGATATATAGTATGAGTTATTTTTTAGATAAAAGTTTTTATTGTCTCATCTATACAAAGTTCTTCTGTGCAAGAACCTATCTCTGACACACGTACACACTCGTACTACTCTGTTTTAGGTGGTTAAGTGAACTAAGTATGTGTACAGGGACAGACATATAATAATTCTCAGATTCCCAAATCGTTTCGCTCTAACTGGGCTTCTTCAGGGGATTATTTTTGAAAATTCACAACTACAAGCAATACATAAGATATAGTACAATTAGTATGCTTAAATCCAGCGCTTTGGTGTCATATAACATTTCCAGATATAACTCAAAATTAGTTTTTAAAGTATCAATTGTATGACCTAGTTGTATATTACAACACAAAATGAGTACAAGGGATCATTAGGGAATATTATTTTGGTGGTGATGCAAAATCTTACTTTAATTAAGTCCTGATCCTCATGCAACTACAGCTGGATGTACATCCAGAGAGTTTTCCAAAATTTGTTTCTCCAGCAAAGGATTTGCCCTGGGTTGAAAATTGATACATTCATTTAGGTTGATACAACCTGTACTGAGTGAGATAAAATTACCAGCATTGAGATTGAGATTTTATATTTAGGATATTTTGAGTTTAGGTATATTGTGGTAAGAATAATTTCTCCTTTTTACCTAGTAGATAGTTCTTAAGCGATTTAGATTGTCTTCCATAGGATAACCATACCGCACACTTGGCGTTGTATGAATATGAGATCTTTCAGATGTATATAAAACTCATCAGTATACACATAAAAGCTAATTGCGTATAATATATTGTATATTGTTAAATGTCCACGAGATGGCGTACCTTTCAAACGCTTGTGTGTCCTTGATCTGAAAGCATCTTTGATTCCTCTACAAAGAATGGATATCTACATGTATTTATAAATAGATAATTTTAAAGTGTATTCAATTAGTTTAGGGGATACAATTATTATCTATTAGGTAGTTGATTATATATCAGTTATTTCACTATATGTTTATTGCATAGGCTATTTTGTTGTAATAGACATATCAATATCTATAATGTTGTTCTAAATGTTAGTCTATTTTTACAATTAGAAAAGACAGCATACCTTATTATTTAATAGCTGATAGAAAACATCATGGGGTGGTGTTTAATCCAAAAGAAAAGGGGTTTTATTAATAAGTAACCCAATAGCTAGAAATAAATACATTTAAATAATTGATGAATAAAAGGAATAGCTGCATTCCTTACCTCATGGTTGTATGAGAGGGCAACAGTATGTATTAAAAACTTATAATGAAATCCATCCAGGAATGAACATATGAAATATAGCTAACTGTATGATTGTTGTTACCAATATGGTGCCTCGTATTCAATATACAGGTTGACAATCAAAAATCTGTCAACCTCTGGAGATGCGCTGGATATTTGAAAATTCCGGATTTTTTAAAAGTTATACTTAGCTCCGCACACAGGCAGTCTTATCGATCCTACACTGGAAACGGTATACCGATGATATTCTAGTTATATGGACAGGCCCCAACCTTTTGGACTCGTAGATGAGGGTCTCTTGCTTGTTGGACAAGTTCCAATTGTGTGGAGCATTCCAATCTGAGGTACTGGCTAAAAGGTAAACATTTAACCAATGGGCATGGGTGGGCAATAGAAGCATGCAGTATAGTGTTATTGGCTGTGCTTTTCTTGAATAGGGCAGTTTGAGAATAGGTTGTGGTCAAGGTTACGGATATCTCTCTGCCATTGGCCAGGTCTGGGATGTGGCGAAGGGGGGCAAGAGCTAGGTTGAAGATGATTAGATTGTGGTCAGAAACGGGAAATGGTGAGTTGTCAAAGGTGGGTGAGGTTGCAGAATTTGGAAAAAAAACAGATCTAAAGTGTAACCTGCGATATGTGTGGGGCCGTTTATGTTCTGTCTGAGTAATGGTAATGGAGGGCAGTTTGGTTGAGGAAGGATGGTTGGAGTCATCCACTGCAACGTTAAAGTCACCTAGGATAAAGGTGAGCCAAATTGTCCACAAATAGCAAGACTGGGCCAGGGAATCTGTAGACGACAGCAACAATGAGGGGTAGGGGGCGGAAATAACAGATGGAATGGACTTCAACAGAGGTGAAAATGAGAGAGGGTGGGGTAGGAAGGACACTGTATGTTTAGTTAGGGGAGAGAATGAGACTCACACCACCCCCCACTCTTTTGCCAGGTCTAGGGGTTTGTGAGAAGTGCAGGCTTCCATAGTAGAGAGCAGCAGTATAGATAGAGTCAGAGGTGGAAAGCAAAGTTTCAATGAGAGCCAGGAATTTTAGAGATTTGGAAAGGAGGAGGTTGTGTATGGAGGTTAGCTTATTACAGACGGAGGGGGTAATAACTAGGTAGTGGGGATGATGATGAGGTTAAGAAGAGGATGAATCTCGATGAAAGGGTAGGGAAGGGAGAGGCTGGGGGTTCGGGGTTGGGTGAGATGTCACCAGCAAGTAGTATAAGAGAGAAAAAGGTGAAGGAGTACAGTCAGAGAAAGCAGGAGAGTGAAGGAGCAGGCAGACAAGGGGTTAATAGACTGGGTAGTGAAGTCCATGTGAGAGGCTCCAGAGTTGTAATGAAGTTAGTTATCTTGTGGAGTTCCAGGAGTGGGATAGAAATCAGTCAGGGGGATGGCTTGGTGGAAAGGAAGTTCAGGATGGCAGCAGAAGAGGTTGTGTTGGAGTCCAGGTGGAGGTTTAATGATGTATCAGTCTGAAGCCATGAGGTGGGAGTAGCAGAGTGTAATGGTATGCCCAATCCTGTTCCATCCCCTGGTTCAATTCCCTGAATTATATTTCGAAGCACTTATATATAATATTGCAGTTGGAATTTGGGCACGTGACCTAGCTTGATGTTTAAATAAAAGTGCTTTGGGCCCTGACTATGGATGAACTGATGGGAGTAACAGTGGATTTTTTAATCAGTTGAACCTGGGCAGGGGAGGGTATTAGCAGGGCAAAAAAATCAATTAGCCCTAAACTGGAAAAATAGTGAACAGATAGCGCTATGGTCAGATTTAAATTTGTGCGATAAATTAATCTAAAATGCACAGCATACCAGACAATCGGATAAAAATTGCACACAGAATGGAAATGGCAGTCAGATTGCACAGCATAGAGCCCCTTCTGTGTATCCAAAATTTTTATGGTTTGTAAATACAGTCACTGGATGCTCTGCTCCTTCCAATTAATGTCTCCACTCCTCAATGGCCAACTTGATTGCCAAGAGTTTTTGGTTCCCAATATCATAATTCAGTTCTGCTGGAGAGAAGTTTTGGGAAAAGAAGGCACAGGGGTGTAAACGTTTAGGTTTTCCACAGTGCTGAGACCCCAAGCTCGGATGCATCTACCTCCTCAAGGAAGGGTTGCTGGATGTCTGAATGTACAAGGATAGGGGCGGAGCAGAAAGCCTCTTGAAGTTTTTTTAAAGCTTCACAGGCCTAGGCAGGGCACTGGGAAGGATCTGCTCCTTGTCTGGGTCAGATCGGTAAAGGTAGAGAATAAGACCAAGTAATTTCTAATAAACCTCCTGTAAAAATTGGCAAAACTTATGCTCTGTAGGGCTTTCAAGTTGGCAGGCCAATTAAGTACAGCAAGGTCTATCGTCAGGCCCTGATCAGAAACAATTCAATCCAAAAAAGGATTTTGTTGGACTTCAAAAACACACTTTTCTAGATTGGCATACAAAAGGTTCTCCCTTTTTGGAGGACTGCCTTAACATGAGGCCATAACCTTTATGGACAGTGTAGAAGCTGTAGCTATTGGAGACATGAATGGATGAACGAGATTCCCACTGTCCCTACAGTGGCAGTGGGCCCTGAGACGTAGTGTGCATGGCATTGTTAAGTGGCATCTAGAGCTGGGTACTGGGAGGAGGAGGCGGTGGGCCCTGAGATGGGGCAAGGACAGCAGCTGGGGAATGGGCAGACAGCAGCAGTAACAGCAGGAGGAAGAGGTGGTGGGCCCTAAGACGGATCAAAGATAGTATTAAGGATTGAGTTCATCACCTACATGAACAGTGTAGAAGCTGTAGCTACTGGAGACATTGCTGTGTAGGGGGCTGCCTTTTCCTATCTGCTAGCTTTAACTTTGTAAAATGTGGCATTAGACAGTATTGGTAAGTTGTATATACATCTGGGTATTGGGCAGGCAGCAGCAGTAATAGCATGAAGAGGAGGTGGTAGGCCCTGAGACGGAGTGTGGATGGCATTAGTAACTGGCATATGGAGCTGGGTACTGGCCGGGCAGCAGCAGTAATAGCATGAAGAGGAGGAGGTAGTAAGCCCTGAGGCGGATCAAGGATGGCATTAAAGATTGAGGCCATCACCTACATGGACAGTGTGGGCAGGCAACAGCAGTAACAGCATAAGGTGGAGGCGATAGGCCTTGAGACCGAGTGTGGACGACATTAGTAACTGGAACCTAGAGCTGAGGTACTGGGCAGGCAGCAGCAGTAACAGCAAGAGGAGGAGGGGTGGGCTCTGAGACAAAGTGTGGATGGTATTGGTAACCAGCATCTAGAGCTGGATACTGGTCAGATAACAGCAGTAGGGCCCTGGGACGGAGCAAGGATGGCATTAGAGGTTGAGGCCATCACCTCTATGGACAGTGTAGAAACTGTAGCTATTGGAGACATGAATGAATGAACAAGATTCACACTGTCCATACCTACTATCTAGTGAGACCACATACAAGGGGGCGGGCTTGGGGGAATCAGCGGGGAAATACAGAAATTTTTTTTCATTTGTGGATATATAGCAAGTGCTATCACAGTTAAATATCTGTATTTTTATGGGTTTTAGGATAGATATCAAGTGCTATAATAATTAAATATCTGTATTTTTTTGAGAATAATACAGAATTTTTAATGGCCTTGGGGATATATAGCAAAGTGGGATCAGACTAAAAAAAGCTGTATTTTTTGGAGAGCAATAAAGAATTTTTTTATGGCCTTTTGGATAGATACCAAGTGCTATCAGAATTAAATATCTGTATTTTTGGCGAGAAATACAGAAATGTTTATGGCTTTGCAGATATATAGCAAAGTGGGATCCAAATAAAATATCTGTAATTTTTGGAAAGAAATACCAAAATTTTATGGCTATCATAATTAAATATTTGTATTTTTTATTATATGTATGTATGTATGTATAATTTATCTTGAATTATAATACCTCTTACAGTATATCACAAAAGCCAGAAAAATGTATTTATCCATAAAAAATATAGCTAACTCATTCTGATAGCACTTAGTATCTATCCAGAAACCCAGAAGTTTGTTTGTATTTCTCTCCAAAAAATACAGATATTTTATTCTGATCCAACTTGCGCTCTATTAAAAAGGTAATAAAAATTTCTGTATGTCTCTCCAAAAAATACAAAAATTTTATTCTGATACCAGTTGCTAACTATCAAAAAACCATAAAAATTTCTGTATTTTTCTCCAAATATAAGATATTTAATTATGATACCTCTTGCAATCTATCACAAAAGCCAGAAAAAATTCTGTATTTATCTATAAAAAATTCAGATATTTCATTCTGATCCCACTTGCTATCAAAAAATCTAGAAAAAATTCTGTATTTCTCTACAAAAAAGATACAGATATTTCATTCTGATCCCGCTATCTTTCAAAAAAAAAGGCAGATATAGTTTTGTATTTCTCTACAAAAAAAAAAAAATCTTTAATTATGATACCTTGCAATCTATCCCAAAAAACAGAAAATTTTCTGTATTTATCTATAAAAAAATACAGATATTTCATTGTGATACCATTTGCTTTTTATCCAAAAGGACAGAAAGTCAAAGTAGATAAATGCAGAGGGCCCAGAGGGAGGTCCTCTGTAAAAAAAAAAAAAAAAAAAAAAAAAAAATATAGGTTTTTTTATAGGCCTCAGAGACAGAGGTAGAGGGCCACAAGGGGCAGGAGTAGAAGGAGATGCAGAAGGCTGTGAAAGTGCTCTTCCTATCAAGGTGTCAGCAGGATGTGCAGCAGTTGACGACTAATCAGTTCACTTTAGAGGGGGTGTTAAAGTTATTGCCGATCCAAGCCTTATTAATTTTAATCTCTGCCAGGAGTGGTAAATGCAGGCACACCCTGGCCTTATATAGGCCAATGGCTGCCTGTGTGGCATGCAGTGACAGACAGCAAATCGGCTGCCTGCCACAACAAAGAATGAGGGGAGCATCCCTGCTGTTATTGAAGGGCCCTAGGCATTATGAGGGAGGTCACTAGGCATTGTGGGAACAACAAATTCGGGGCTTCGAATCCAATAATAATCCATCCATATTTGGGTCTACCATTAGGACGACCCGAATTCGAACAACAACAACAACACTAATAATGAGTTTACCAAACATTTTTCTACACACATTTCACCCCATTTAATAATCTGCTGGGATTCCAAGTCAACTGTAGGATTATGTTTGTGGTAGTTCCAAACATTACAGGTAAAGACGTAATGTTTAGCAGAAAAAATGTTACCATTTCAGAATGGATGGCACTACCTTCACGAAAATCTCAGGGGTTACTGTTATAGGTTTACCATGCTACGAAGGAGAATCTTATATTGCTAACACACATAAAGACTCCGGAGGCCTAACCTCCCTAGCAATCTAATGCCGTCCAAATTTCCATTCAAAAAGCGGTACATTTTTTTTTTCATTGTAGGCTGTAATTCTTAGGCATAACTCACTGATATTGAATACATTTAATAATGAACTTTAAATCACAAAACACAAAAATCTGTTAAAAATTTTTTTAAATATTTAAACGTAATGTCACTGTATAGTACACATATATTATATATATATTATTATAATTTTTATATATGTATATCAATAATATATGAATATTTCTTTGTATTGGACTCAATACAGCTATTTTGTATTGAATCCAATACAAAATGATTTGAATTTCCCGCCGATCCTCCCGCCTGCACCAACGAATGTACCAATGTCATCTCGTTTCTGCACTTGCGGCTGGAGATCAGAGGATCTGCGGGGTCCAGCTACAGAGGGGTTAAATGTTTTTTCTTAGTTAAAAGCAACCCCAAGTGTTACTCGGGATTACCTCCAGGGGGGTTAACAATAGGTTTTCCCTCACAGCGCGCCAGAGCCTCATCCATAAAATTGCCTCAGCTCCATTATCCAGAAAGGCCTTGCAATGCTCTACAGGGGAACTTAAGGAAATCTCCACGGGACACAAAATGCAACCAGATTGTAGAGGACATACCTGCTCGCCTAAGGCCATTTCCCTAGGCCCCCCTAGGCGCTGGAGTATCCCAACTTCCTTTGTGGGCAGGATAGCACAAAAAAGCTAGATTCCCCACTGTACAGACAGCCCTTTAGTTTTCCTCTTCAACCTCTCAGTGGCTCTCTGTCCCCCTATCTAACACTGTAACCTTTACTAGGGATGAAAATTTTCCTTGAACTTCCAGTAGTTCAGCGAAATTTCGGAAATTTTGGAAACCATCAGAAGAGGAAATTAAAACAGGAGGACTCCCAGAGCTTCATTCAGCCCTGGAAATCCTCTTGTTCGCGGCTCTATACCTCAATAGGGATATCACTGTCTAGTCTGTCGGTCACTCTTTCCATGACTTCACATATGGGAAAGACCGATAAAGTATGTAGTACAGCATTTTAATGTAAAGCTGTTTTTCAAATTGTTCTTTTCAATATATGAGCTTATTGCACTAAAACCCTAGCTATCCTACTGGTATTTACACATTCTTATACTCCACATTATTATCTTTGTCACTTGTTACAATCTGTAAGCATCATATCTCAAATATATGCATATAGTATATTCTCTGTTAAATGAGCCTATGTCTCTGAATTCCCCTGAGAAGGCCATTGAGCAAAACGTGTCGGGCTGAGACAAGTTTTTCAAATGTAAACATGATGCTATGTGATGTGACTACATTGGATAATTATATGTGTTACTATATGCATAGTAGCACTATGTCTAAATGAGGATATGTAACACATTTTTTTAAAGTCAAATATCTTTATTATTGCCACAAAAAGCCATCTTTCTTACTCTTTTCTCGTATCAATTAGGACAGAAATAAATCTAGGTGCAACAAAAGGAGTACACATGTTATCTAAGTTTATTAGTGGTGTACCCCAGGGTTCAGTGTTGGGACATTTACTGTTTAACATCTTTATAAATGATATAGAGTTTAGGATTAAAAATACCATTTCTGTGTTTGCATATGACACTAAAATATGTAATGTAATAAGGTCCATAAAGGATGTCTACAATCTACAAGCAGACCTGGATGTACTGTTTGATTGGGCAACTAAGTGGCAAATGACATATAATAATATGGCAAATGACATATAATAATGACATAATATTGAGAAATGTAAAGTTATGCACTTGGGGGCTAACAACTTGCATGCTTCATACTGCTAATGGGAATACATTTGGGGACAGTCAGAAATGGAAAAGGATCTGGTGGTTCTGGTAGATCCTAGACTTAATAATAGCATGCAATATCAAGCTGCAATATCAGAAGATAGCAATGTACTTTCTTGTATTAAAAGAGCAATAGAGTGCAGAGATGGAGACATAATCCTGCCCCTGGGGTGCATGGCCAGCTGAAGACATGCTGTTGCTGAGCCCCGGTCAGTGCATCGATATTCTGTGTTATTCCTCCACATTATGGAGGCAGCCAGGGGGTTCCAGGCTGAGAAAGGCAGCCAGGGGGTTCCAGGCTGAGAAAGGCAGCCAGGGGGTTCCAGGCTGAGAAAGGCAGCCAGGGGATTCAAGGCTGAGAAGGCAGCCAGAGGATTCAAGGCTGGGAAGGCAGCCAGAGGGTTTCAGGCTGTGAAGGGAGCCAGCATCTCTTCCAGCCAGGGGAGGACAGCCAGAGTGGGTTCCAGGCCACATGAGAGGGGACAGAGCTACAGGAAAGCCAGCTGGAAAAACCAGATTGGAACTGTGAGCGAAACAGTGTTGATTTAGTGTGTGTTAGTAAGAAAGGGCACCTAAATGAGGTAGCCAGAGGCCCAGCCGGGCTACTGTTTGTTATTTTTGTTAAGTGCTGGAAAGTGTGCCTTAACACTTGCCTAAACAAATAAATACTACTGTTATTTTGGACTGGTTGGTAACAGGTCATAAGTGCTAGGCCCCTAGGATTGGTAACAGGCCATAAGTGCTAGGCACCTAGGATTGGTAACAGGCCATAAGTGCTAGGCCCCTAGGATTGATAACAGGCGGTAAATTCTAGGCACCTAGGATTGGTAACAGGCCGTAAATTCTAGGCACCTAGGATTGGTAACGGGCGGTAAGTGCTAGGCACCTAGTATTGGTAACAGGCTGTAAGTGCTAGGCACCTAGGATTGGTAACATGCAGTAAGTGCTGGGCTTTTACCAAGTTTTTTTAAGCAGTAGTGGTTCCTGGCATGAGGAATGGACAAATGTAACCTTACTGCCTGTGTGAATTCAGCCTAACTTCAGATGTGCTCCTGTGTCTATATTTAGGTAAAGTGAACTTTTGTGAAAACATTTTCATTTTCACTTGATTCTTTTACAAAATTAGCCCAGAAGCCCATGCTGGCTCAGCTTCCACCTTCTCTCTAATGCTCACTTGTACGTTCAGTGCTACCTTGCACTGCGCATGCAGATTGAACACTTTTTTTTTTTTTTTACAATATAAGAAGTCCTCTGAAGATGCATGCACACAAGGAGCGGTGCAGAGCCTCTTGGGATATGTGACACAAATATCCCAGGAGGCTGCGGATTTCCCATTCGGTCTTTACCGAAATAGAAGTGAAGACTGAACGGGAGAGGTCCTCTCCACAAAAGTGTAAAAAAAAAAAGCACATTTTTTCATTACATAACAGAGAAAGTCACTCACATAATGTTAAAAATGTGGCGATGCTTAAATAGCGTCATGCATGTGATATCAGATGGGGACAAGACAGCCAGTGACCCCTCTCATCACTGCCCGTATTCTATATAAAAACACTGTCTGTGACGTTTATCCGCAGTGTGTAATGTCATCAGCAGCGCAGTGTGATAGCAATGTGAGTGTAAAAGCTTCTTGTCATATTCTGCAGCCTAACAACTCGCTGTGTTCAAACCTTCAGATCTCCTAAACCGTTGGTTGTATTAACTTGAAATTTTTAAGGTACACGTTGAGGCATGGGAAACTGAAACTGTAGGTGCAAGTGGGGGACACTTGTGGTTAAACCCTTCTAAAATGTAATTAGTATGGCATTATAATTATAATAAATTATAATAAAAATAATATTATATTATATTTTACTAGATTGTAAGCTCTTCGGGGCAGGGTCCTCTCCTCCTGTATCACTGTCTGTATTAGTCTGTCATTTGCAATCCCTATTTAATGTACAGTGCTGCGTAATATGTTGGCGCTATATAAATCCTGTTTAATAATAATAATAATAATAAAATTATAAGAACATAAATCTCTACCTAGCAAAATGTGCTGCCTGCTCTGTTACACATATCTGTCTGCAACTTACCTCAAACCCCAATTTCTCTAGAATTAGGAGATGCAGGGAAACAAAAATATAGGTGGAAGTGAGAGACACGTGTGGCAATCACCTTTCATCACCATGGCATCTTTACAACATTAAAAAAAAAACTGTCCATCAAAATGCACTTACTTGTTACACATGACTGTAACCTTCCTGTACCTCAACCTCAATAAAATGTAGTGGGCAGAGTTCATTTTCTAATGATGCCATAGTGATGAAGTTTTAGGGGATGTTAGTCACAGATGTTCCCCACTTGCACCTATATTTTTGGTTTCTTACACCTTCCCATTGGTAACAGAGTGTTTTATGTTCTAATGATGCTGTAGTAATGAGATTGTAAGGGGAGAATGTGTCCGACACTTGCACCTATATTTTCAGTTTTGTACCCCCACTCTAAGAGAAATTGATGTACAAAGAAGAGAAGCAGACAGTAATTTCAAAGGTATAGATTTGTGACAGGTAGGTATATATTTAGGGGCCCCACCCCAATGCTTCTTGCTATGTTAGTGGCTCCGGGGTTCCCAATTTGCACTTTCAATTTAGGACTCCTAGTTGCACTTTCCTCTGAAACAGCAACCCCAAAGTTCAATTTCCATAACTTTTTACCTTTGTAACCCCCATATCTTAAAATTCTTTGAACCTGGGGGGCTGAAATTGTAATAACTAGTATCTATGAGGGTCCCCTGTACACCCTGAAAATTACAGGTCATTGTGACATACAGTTTAGGAGATATGGAGGTTTGTACACAGAGCTGTGAGGATGCAGAATGAAATGCAGACTTTATACACAGTGGATACATTTCACAGGCATATTTTTTTTAAACAGAAAACTGAGCTCGTGCTATGAGATGGGGCGGGGCTGCCTGTGTCTCCTTCACATGAAGGCTGAACTGTGTGCTCACCCCTCATCGGCAGTAAATCCTCTGAACGGATGACACAGAGCACAGATGACACAGAGCAGCCTCACTGAGATCCGTGCATCCGAGGATGAGAGCTGCCGAGAGCTGGGCGGGGTATTCAAATCAGCCGGGCGGAGCAACCGGCTAAAAACCTCTGGGGAGAACTATGTACTGCTACATTCCGCTATGCTTTTTGAACTCTCCACTTACAACCTCATACATATATTATTCTGAGTTCCTTATTACTCCTCTTTATTGGACCTCTGCTAGTCACTACAAGGGAAATTCAAATTGCACTACCTCTGGAATAAAAGTAAGTCGAAAAATAAAAATATTGTTTATCCCCTATCCCTTTATGATATTTACCAACAGGGTCAATTAATAAGTTAGACCCCCATATCATTCAGGTACTCTCCGCTTAGTATATTAGAACTCTATATTCAGATGAAGGATCTGTTCAAGGAATACCACTGGTTGAATCTGTGATAGCCTAGATGGGAAGTAAGTGTAATGCAACCCCGTTTCCCTTATCTGAGTTTTTATAATACAGGTTGACCAATGGAATTTCATACATAAAATATTTTTTTTTGATGTAGGTAATCAAATTATTTTTTGCTAAATTGACACTTGGCTCACTATCAGTATTCATTATCCCTTGTTGTTGGTATTATCTATCACTGGTCGTTATATACCCAACTAAGTCCTAATATACAAATTACCAACACTCAGTAAGCATATAACTTTTAATGAACATGTGTATGTACATATATATAGTTAATTCCCTGTTATCATGTTTATTTATGTTAACTTGACATTCAATTATAGCATTCATCTGGTAACATTATTAATATCTATATATGCATTTCAAATCTATACATTCATATACCTTGTGTGCTTTATCTTGATGAACTTGTTATAAATTGAGTTTTCTGTTTTTTTGTTTTTATTTTATTTTCACTGCAAACAGTATTGCTCTCAAATTAACCCCTTGAGGAAGCCAATAGGCGATACACGTTGGGGAACGTTTCCCCAACGTGACCAATTAACTACAATCTTTTATGATTGAATCCAAAATATTAACTGATGAATACTGAACTTAATACGCACAGGATCTATTTGTATAGCTGAGGTGTACGCATAGTAGATTTCTGTTAGTGTCAGGTGAAAATGTTGTTATTTTCATGTGCCTGCCACCTACCTTTCCCCTATTTTTTTGTCTAAGAGACCCTAAACAAAAAATATCTAAAACTGGATGTTTTGGTGACCCTGTCTCAAAAACATATAGAACTTGGATGTATAATTGATTAAGATTAGAAAGTGGATGCATTATCCAAAGAATTATGTAGTTTGCGACCTGGGGGTAATTTAATACATGGGATAGGGGTGGAATCCCTTAAACTTAGGGATCGAACTCGCACATTATACTAACAGCATGGAGATAAATCAGGCAAACTCCTAGCTAGGACACTCCATTCTCGTATTGCTACCACCCCCAACCCATGTATTAAATCACCCTCAGGTCATAAACTACATAGTACTTTGGATATTGCATCCACTTTTCAATCTTAATTTAAACATTTGTATAATTTGACAGGTAAATTTTCTGAGATGCATCCACAGCTGTTCCGCACTAAGGTACTCAGATATATATCAAGGAGACTGTATTACCGACAATTTCCCAAAAGTCATGAAAAAAATTGGATAATCTTTTTACAGAGTTCATCCAATTAGACCAGGTTGGCTTCATTTTAGGCTATGAAGAATGCAACAATACTTTAACAACAGCCTCCCTGATCCACTGGGCGCAAAAAAAGTTGATTTTTTGCCTTCTCTCTGTGAATGCCTAAAAGGCATTTGACCAAGTGGATTAGACCTTCTTACAGGAAACACTTTTACAAATTGGGCTAGGAGATGTGATATTTGATAAGATACTACCCCATTATACCAACCCCTCAGCCAAGGTAAGGACTAATGTGGTATTATCTATATCTTTGCCAAATAACAATGGAACAAGACAAGGCTGCCCATTGTCTCCGCTTCCATACATTCTGACAATGGAACATTTGGCCAATGCTTTATGGGCAAACCCAGACATTAAAGGTCTCCTGCTTCATCTAAATCCATTCCTGTGTTAATGAAATAATTTGACCGTTTTAGTGGGGTGAGTAATTTCAAGGTCAGTTATGACAAAACAGAAGCCATGGGCATTTCTATGTCCCACAAATTAATCTCCAATATGAAAACTAATTTCCCATACCTTGTGGCAGAACAAATCTCCTATATATTTGGTTATCTGCATACCCAGTGATTTAGACTCTATGGCAGACAATAACTATTGGCCTTTGCTTCACAGTATCGAAGGTACTTTGAAGACTTATTCAGAAACATACAGACTGTTGATCCAGGGAACATCTGATTGTCTCACGGAATTATGAAGGAATTTTCCCCCTGAATTGTACCAAGATTTTTTTTTTGCCTTCCTCAGGATCAAGTGTCCATAGGGTTTTATATCTGGGATATGTTTATTTCTATAGTGGTTGAACTTTATGGACTTATGTCTTTTTTCAAACTGGTCTACTATGTAACTATGTAAGTCATTAGATGATGTCATCAAAGGCACTCCGAAAGAAACATTGTAATAATAAACGTATCCAGTTAGGGGGACAGAATTACTTCTACATAAACTATATACATAAATAGAACCTAACTGTTGACAGGCAGCCCACTGGGGCTAAGACTACTAAAGCTGATGCACTACCCCAACCCTTTGAGAAGGAAAAACTGGAGTATGAACTTTATTTCATAATAGAACAGTTTTTTTTTTCAATTTGACTGCAGCACTAGTGAACATGCCAGAAGATGCATTCCCCGAAGTCTAAACCTTACTTTAACGGTCCCTTATTGTGTTGGCCTACATACGCCTTCCCTGACCCTGTTTGACTTTGACGTTGTCTGTTGATTTTGACCAAGCTTCTTCTTTGGCTGCTGTCAGCTGTTGCCATTCTGACTGTAAATGAAGGCTGCAATATCCAAACCATCTGTATTAAAGCCCATCATCCCTTGAGGGGTGCTTGGCTAAACAGTGGGCAACTTCTTAGACCTTTTTGTATTCCTTGGGTCCTACATTCTCCTTGTGACACATTTGGGACATAAGTGTTTAAAAAAATAGAACTACAACATGAAACAGATTTGCATGCCTTATTATTCAGATTGGATACTGTTCACACAATTTAGTCAGTTATTGCCAAAATTTGGATCAGTTGTTACTATTGCACCACATAAGAGATTAGGGTCTAGGTAGAGAAAATTTAAAAGCACAAAGGAATGCTTCCAGAAAACACAGTTTTAAATGTTCTATATTTTGTGGGATAGACACCCTCACAGATTGTATTACAGACAGAATCCAATCTCAGCTGCAACACAGATAAAAAACCACAAGAAACAAGGGTATAAAAAGCAACACTCTTTTATGAAATATGATTTTACTATGTTCTTTTTTTGTGTTATGTTGAAATACAGAATACAGCATATTGTTTTTAGATTATCTATGCTTCTAAAAACTAACCTAATTCCACATTCCCTGCTGTACTTAATGAAGGAAAAGAAATATTAGATAGCTGTTTCCATTTTATCTTAACTGCAGTGAAATATCTTTCTGCCTTTTCAATGTTTTTCATTGCAGTTCATGTTTTATTATTTTTTTGTTAACTTTAGCCATCAGAGCGTCCAAGGATAAGTCCACAAGTAGCACTGTACCTCTTATCACAGGTAAGCGTAATCTAAATATTTGACTGGCTAGATTTTTAGATAGAGTTACCTAAAAGACTGTCTACCTGTTTGTGTTTGTTTTACCCACATTCTCATTTATATTGAATATTATTGGGAATTTTGTAAAGATTGTCCGTTCTATTACCAAATGCATTACATTTCTCCCTTCTGCAGTTATTTGTATTGTTCTGCTATATTTTGCTAGATTCCTAGGTTATAATTTCTTCTTCTCATGGAATTTAGATTTGAAATGTTCATTTTCAAGCTGCTGGTGAAATCTTTACCTTTCCTTGCACCTTTTTTAGTGTACTTCCCCCCCCCCCCCCCCAACATCTGCTACTGGGTCTAACTTTTACAGACCCCTCGTAACTTGACCTTTGCTGTGTGATTATGAGGGTGATTTTTTTCTGCTAATTTCAACCCTTAGACCTGGTCTGCTGCTGCAGATCACTTTCAATGCCCAAAGCTTAAGGCTTTCCCGGTCTCTCTTTTTTTTTTTTTTTTTTTTTTTTAAACTATATAAACTTTATTTAAAAAAACAGGTAGCATTAAAAAAAAACAAAATATATATAACAGTAATGTGTCTTGTTTAGTTGTAACAATTTTTCTTCAATTTTGTTTTATTTATAATGATAGGGAAAATCTCAGGTATGTTTGGGGTAAAGGATGGGGGGAGTTATCCGACCTTGATAGGCCAAAATATTCAATCAATACAGCTACAGAGCATAGCAACGTTTCGGACACCTTTACCATGTCTCAATACTGCCCAGCAGATATGAAACCATTGTACATTCAAGGAAAAGGTAGAATATGCCACGTTGAATCGTGATGTAAGATTTGGTGTAATTCTAATAGTTCAATTGTAAAGTCCATAAAATCAAAACACTTATCAAAGAATTTCGTCACTTTAGCATCAGCTGAATCGTTAGCCTCTAAGATCTCCCTGTAAAACAGCGTTCTCAGGGAATTTAATACTGTATCTAAATTAGGTGGTTGGGCATGTATTCACTGGAGCATAATCGTATGTCTGGCCGCCAGTAGGCATAAAGAAATCCAATTATGTATTCCGTTTTTCATAAGTGTGGTATACGCCTCCCAAAACCCAAACAAACATACCGTGTTTCCCCGATTTTAAGACATCCCCATTAAATAAGCCACCCCCCATTTTTGAAAAAATAATTAAAATAAGACACTCACCCGTGAATAAGACATGCTCTGAGATCCGATCCTGTGTGTGTCCCCTTGATGCTGGCTGTGCAGCACGTGTCTGCTCCTGGCTGCAGTGCAGAGTGAAACTGAAAGTAACAGCCGGCATTCTGCACCAGGAAGCAAGCTGCTGATCCCTGCCCTAATGGAGATCCCTGCCCTAACGGAGATCCCTACATTTAATTACCGGTAAGTGAACAGAAGGGGACAATCAATGGCATAGAGTGATCAGAAGGGGACATTCAATGGCATAGAGTGATCAGAAGGGGCCATTCAATGGCATACAGTGATCAGAAGGGGATTATGAAAGGGACATGAGTGATCAGAAGGGGACAATCAATGGAACATGAGTGATCATGAGTGACTTTCAACAATAAATGTCTACTGTAGTCTTCTTCATGGAAAAATAAGACATCCCCTGAAAATAAGACCTAGGGCATATTTTGGCATTTCAAAAAATATAAGAGAATGCCTTATATTCGGGGAAACAGGGTAGCAATGGCTCAAGTGGAATCACCACCTATTTATATTTGGTAAGGGTGTTGTCCCAGAATTTTTTAACAACTTTACACTCCCAGAAACAATGTTTGAGCGTAGCCGATGTGGCCCCACATTGTATGCATTGTGTGCTTCTGACTAAAACAGTGTGTGGAGGTGCAACAGTGGGCAGATAAACTTTATAGGCCCTGTGGAGAATCTTTAACTGTGTTTCTCTCCAGTTTTCATTGGGTTTTGCCCTATGAACCTCCAGGTATCCTTGTATAATTTTTTCTGGTAGGTCCACAATATTAAAATCTCTGCTATCCATGGACATTGGATTCCGCCAGTGGCTTGAGGTACATTGCTTGTAAACGTGGATATATGGGCTCAATGGATGGTGGTGATATAGCCACTAGATTGTCAAATCTATCCTGATCTGTCACTTTAACAGGAACAGATATACATGCTTTGCAGAATTTCAAGAATTGCAGATATTATAATGGGTGTGCCCCTAAGTGGGTGTAGTCAGCCCAAATTTTTGTTGCAAAGCTTTTAAGGTAATTGGTCTTGCACAAAAGAAATCATATATTTGTTTTTATACCTTTCACAGCCCAGTTGCGGTTGACTAGGTGTTCAATACCTTGTGGAAACAAAAGGTTACCTACAATTGGCAAATACTTGGACCCTTGTCTCATGCCCTACCCCAGTGATATTAGAAATCCTGGTGTGCTAATTCTGGTTTGGGGGTCCGAATGCATTGCTGTCATCATATAGTCCCTGAATACCAGGTTTTTTTTTCTACAGAATTTGAAACAACCAGGCGATATGCAGGTTATCAAATGCTTTCTCCGCGTCGTTACCAATAATAGCCAAATCAGATGTACGATGTTGTTTGGCATATTCTAGTACTGTTAGAACGCTGCAAATATTCATCACTGCAGATCTTCTCCTAACAAATCCCGCTTGGGTAGGTGAAATAAGGTCAGGTAAAAATGTAGTCAAACTATTTGCCAATATAGAGGAAAGCAGCTTTTGCATCTAAATTTATTAAAGAGATTGGACGATAGGAGGCTGGTTGTCTGGGGTCCTTTTCAGGTTTTGGAAGAACTTTTATATGGGATTCCTTTCCCGAGGGGAGATATACCCCAGTTTCCCACATGTTATTGTACACATTTCCCAGATCTGTTATGATGATCTTTATGAATTTTGTAATATTGGGCCGTTAGGCCATCTGGTCCCAGTGCTTTGTCGTTGACCAAGGAAGATATAGCACCCCTAACTCCTGTTCAGTTATATTTGCATTAAGAATTTCAACCTTTTCATTTGTTGATGTAGGCAAGGGAATCTGCTCAAAACACGGCAATGCCTGAGAAAGCTCCTCTGGGTGACTAGTATATAGTTCCTTATAAAACTGCCTGGGTATTGTATTAATCGACTTAGGGTCATTTGTCAATTCCCCTGTGGGTGTATCCATGGAGGGAATATGCGCTGCTTTGTACGGTGGCCGAACAAGGTTGGCCAGTAATTTTCCTGATATGTTCCCATATTTGTGCGGTCTTAAACCCAATGTTTTTTATTGTACAATTCCTGTTTTTCTGACCAAGTATCAAACCGGGCTTTAGCAGCCATCTAGGAATGTTTATTGGACAGGGTGGGGTTATCCAAAAAAAAGCCTCTGTGCTTGTTTTAGGTCATTGAGAGCTTCCAAATATGCTCTGCAAGTTTTTTTTTTTTACAAGAATTACCATAGAATATAATGCATCCCCTCATATACGCCTTTCCTGCTTCCCAGAAGAGAATGGGGTTATCTTTATGTTCCCTATTTGTGTCCATATAGGTAGCCCATGCAGAGTTCTGCTTGAAATACTGGGTCCTTACTTAATTAGGAGGAAAATCTCCATAACCAAGAGTCAACCCTCGGGAGTATATCTCTTAAATTTACAGCCACTGGTGCGTGGTCCGAGGGTGCTATAGTAAGTATCTCCAGATTGTAGATTGGGATGCATGTGCATTGTAAAAGAAATTATATTGCTTTTCAAATGGAAATTGATGGCGCCAGCAACCAGTCAAATAGGTGGTCTGTGCAAGTTCTGTTAGGGTGTCAGTACATGGGGATCCCTGTGAAATTGGGGGGTTCACCAAGAATTTTCCAAACTGGGATCTGGAGCCAGGGGGTACACCTAGTATTCTACCAACCACTGGAGAGCCCAAAACCTTGTCAACCTATACCTTTTGCATTCTATGGAAGTCCTCAGCATGTAAGTTTCAATGTGAGTTTCTTGCAGTAGTTTAATGTCTGTTCTGAGGCATTAGTGCGAGTGCAAGGAGTTTTAGGTACTCAATCCGCTTTCTTGGACGATTCGGTGGATGTCACAGAGTTGGGCGATTCTGGGGCTTTGTGCCATTCATCAGGGGCTGTGGATGATTCCTCAGGTGTTTCATCTTGTGTAGGATCAGGGGATGAAAGCCAATTCTGTAGAAGAGCTTCTGCTTCCTTGTGATTGGTAAACACATGGTTGGCTTCCTGGAAATTAACAATATGTAGAGTGGCAGGGTATGCCAGACGGAATTTTATTTGTCTGTGAAGAAGGGCTGAGCATAGTGCTTGGAATAATTTCCTCTTCCAAGAAACTTCCACTGAGTAATCTGCGAAAACCAAAACCTTTACCCCCTCTAGTGGTATGTCCCGTCGGTTTCTATAGGCCTGTAAGATAGATACCTGATCTGTCTGTATAATCTCAGTACCGGACAATTACGGGGCAGGGGTTATAGTTATCTTTGTGTTGCGGTCCCAAACGGTAGGCTCTTTCCTCCGGGCATGGCTTAGAGATGCCCAAATGGGATGGTATGGTTGCGGAACAAAACTCATATAACTGTCCCGGTGTGTACTTTTTCAGCACTCCAATGATGCGGAGGTTGTTTCAGTAGTTATAATTTTCAAGCTCATTTATTTTATCTGTTAAGTGATCAATACGTTTGTTCATGGTTGTTATAGTACCCTGAGCATGTGTAAGCTCATCCCCAACTGACAAAAGCTTATCCTTAGCGGAATTAAGTCTGTGAGAGTGATCTCTAACTTCCTGTCTAAGGGGTAAGATTCCCTTACCTATGGCGTTGTCGATGACCTCCTCAAACGTCGGCTTCAGAAGTATTGTCACTGCATCTGCTAGAGGGCCAGCATCGGAGTCTTTTTTAAAGCTGTCGGTGCCTTCAACTTTAAGTGTCATTATAAGTCTCCTTCTGAAAAATATTTTTTTAACAGTATCTGTTTTAAATATTTTTGAAATACAGCGAAACAATCATGCTTTTAAATGTAAAAAAAAATAAATAAAATCATACCATCTAACTTCTGTACTTTTTCCAATATGGCTACTCACACTATTATTTCTAATTTATCAATATGTCATTCATAGAACTAACATTCCCAAAGAAAGGTTAATTATTATCCATCTCTTCCCATATGATTTTCTCATAACAGTGTCTTTTTTATTAAGACGTTCTTCTGTTTGTATGTAGGCCCATTTTACCTCCATTGTCTAACTGTGGTTCGTGCTGCGAGGGCTACAGATTTTCTGTTTATGACTAGACCCAGGAAGGAAACCTTAGCATCTCCTTCCATTATTTATAGATGGATCTGGTATACCATTATTTTTGCCTATTGTGTCAGGGTTATGTTTTTTCCCATTTCCAGGAGTGATTGATTGGTTGTTCAGCCTCTTCTAATGTAAATTTTAGAACTTAAGTTCATAGCTTTTTTAACTGCATGCAGTCCCTTGTCCTTTTTGGGCTTGTTAGCATGTGTTTCCCATCCCTTGGTTGGACTATTTCAATGCCCCAGGTGATGTCTTTATGTCCTTCATCAGATAGAATAAAAAAAAAAGTTTTTCCTGTAAACATTTTTTTTGGAGTCTAATATGGGACACCGTTTCCATCCCACCATGTATGTGGTTGTTATTATTTACACTGCTTTGCTATGAAACTGAAGTATGCTGGCCTGAAGTATGGCTACTCTTGCATTACCCTTCATATTTTGACAGATAATTTATCAAAACTTTACAAATGAAAGCCAAACACCTAAAAGATGACACACATAATGAAATATTGATGATATTGCAGCTTAGTCAATCACAGAAAACTCCCAAAATGCTCGATGTGGAGCTTTGCAACTTGAAAACTCTTCTCGGATTTCTTCATTCAATTCAACCAGATCATGTATTTGAATCTAAACTGATAAACACTTTCATTGGGTTCCTATATATTCCATTGTTTAGAATTATGCATATAAAGTGTAAAATTGAAATAGCTGAAGTCTGTGTTAGTACAAATAATAGTTTGTAATTTTTTTTACATGTTCGATCATTGCAACTCATTTCCTATTAACACTCCACCCAGCCACTGCCACTAACCGAATTTGAGCAATTATGTGTGGACGGGGGAGGGATTCACAATGCTTTGTCTGTAGTATATGGCCTCTTACAGGCCCTGCCCCCTGACTATACACCCAGATTTTCCGATCCTGGGAAGCTGATTTTGGTCTCACATTCTCTGCAGAACAAAAAGAAAGTATCTTGGACTCATAAGGCATCTGGAAGCAGCAGGTTCCAGAAAACCTGCTATAAAGTAGTATCACAGTGGTATCTTAACCCGGAGAAATTACATTGCAATTTTATAGGGGAGCATAAAATTTAAATCAACTACTTTACCCACATCAGCAGGCATATTTGTACCTAGATATCGAATAGAGCCCCGTGCCCATCTTAAAGGAAAGGAGGGGGACAAAGTTTTCCTAAGTTCCACAGGTAGATTAATATTCAGTACTTCTGACTTGAAGGTTTACTTTATAGTCAGAAAATCGAGCATTATGTCGCAGTTGAGAAAATCATGGAAGGCATTTTGTGTGTGGTAACATGATGTAATAAATTTAGTGTTTGAATGGTGTTATCCCTTGCCTCTCTCAGAGGGAGAAACCCGCCTTGGTCTGAAGTATGGGTGTCAATCTACGCGCCAGTATACTGAAAAAGAGCTGGACGTCACAATTCAACAGCAATATCGGCCGGTAGCTTGCACAGGATTTAGAATCTTTAGCTGGCTTTAGTATAACAGTTATGTGAGCTCTAGAGGAATCAGCTGACAAAAGGCAGTCTGGTGAGAGCGCGTTAAAGGCGGTTAAAAAGGGGCATGTAAGCTGGGGTAAAAATCGCTTTTAATACGCTATCGTGAACCCATCTGGGCCAGGAGCCTTTTCTGTAGTGCATTGGTGGGAGCCGCTTGCAGTTCGGTGGGACTGACGAGGGCATCCAGTATATGTAGGGCTTCCTCCGGTATCTTAGGGATACCCGAAGCACGTAAATAAACCTTTATACTCGCAACAATAGAGTCTGAGGGGCGTGCATCTGAACCCTACCTAATATTGTATAGTTTCAAGAAGAAATCCTTGAAAGAGTCCGCTATATCCCGAGAGTGGTGAAGTAGAGTACCTGAACTCGATTGCACACAAGACACAAAGGCACAAACCCTTTTTTTTTCTGATTGCTCGTGCCAGTCCTCTCCCATATTTATTGCTATATTCATAAAAAAAGGCTACATTTATCAAGTTGTAATCTAGCCTTGGAACAGCACATTAGATTGATTTTCTCTCTCAGTGCCAATAACTGGGCCTTTGTTACGGCAGAATGACTGTGCTTGTGTCCGCTCTCTGGAGCGGGTAAGTCCTGAAAAAATTTGTCAAGTGTAACTGATGCTCTTTCTTGAGCCTATGGCCCTGTTGTATTAGCAACCCTCACACATAGCACTTGTGCACTTCCCAAGTGGTTAAAGGACTGGAGAAAGGTGCGTCATTTCTATCAAAGAAATCTACCGTGTTTCCCCGAAAGTAAGACCTACCCCGAAAATAAGACCTAGCACTTTTCCCCCAACCTGCCCTAATATAAGACCTACCCCGAAAATAAGACCTAGTCGAAAAATAAAAAAAATAAAAAAAAATAAAAGCAAACATAAATTAAAACAGTACTCACCGAGCGGGAGACAGCGGGCGTACACACAGCCGGCTAACACACAGCCGCACAAGCCGATGCTTTCCTTGTAGTTCCGGCTCCTGTCACAGGCGGAGTGATATTACATGCACTTCGCCTGTCAGAAGCTGAAGTGCATGTAACCAGGCTAGTTCTAGTGAGCCCTTAAAAATGTGTTAAAAAAAAAAATTAAAATAATATACTCACCTGATACGCGATCCTGCGTGTGTCTCTGGCTGCAGCATGTCTCTCTTCTCTCCTCTGCCAGCATCGTGTCTTTTCCTGTTTGTAAAGCAGAGCGAAAGAAACCGGCACAGCGCCACCTGCTGTTCCATATCCTAACTGCCGAACAGTGGAAAAAAAGCACAGAGTGATCAGAAGGGGAATTTGTAAGGGGAATTTGGGAATATGGTAAGTGTTTTTTTTCATTAAAAAAGTATATAAGACCTACCCTGAAAATAAGACCTAGTGTGTTTTTGGAAGCCCAAAAAAATATAAGACAGTGTCTTATTTTCGGGGAAACACGGTAATATCTTTTTCTTCAATTAAGGTCCAAACACTTCCGAAGCCAGGAGTGAAGTGCCAAGTGCCATTCATAGGGGAAAAAAATATTGGAAAGCACCATAAGCAAGATCAGGGCGTGATCGGAAAAAGTAATGTTACCTGTCTCAGAGTCTTGCACTAAGGGAACAACATTGTGCCTTATCAGAAAAAAATCAATACGTGGAAAGGTTTTGTGGACTGGAGAAAAAAAAGTATAGTCACGCTCATTAGGGTGCTGTATTCTCCAGACATCGGTGAGCTGATGTTGGTGTAATAGATTTTTCGACCACAAGCACTCAGACACCATCTGCCATAGGTAGGTAGTAAACCAGAATATGTATATAGAACTTCTATCGGAAACATTGAGCATCAAAATAACCAACATACTAAAGAATATAAAACATGAGACACGGTAAGAATAGCAAATATAGTAATCAGTAAGACCCATCTTTAAAGTAGAAGTTTGTTCCATGAACATTTGTCAGGAGGACCCAGTACTTTCCAAGAAGTTGCGTTTGGGAGAGCCTGAACAAAAAATGGTCCCATAGAGTATTGAACACATATACAAACCAATAGCACCACTGGGGGGGGTCTGTAAAGTATAAAACATATTAATCATCCTGTCCAGACCAGTAGGTCACCTTGGGCATATCGAGATAAAACCAAATTAAAAAAGGCTCAGGAGATACAAAAAAAAAGGAGCTCTAAGTAAAGATACCAGGGTAGCAAACCAAACCTCTTTGACAGCATAGCACTCCAGAGCAGCCCTTTTATAGTACAAAAGAATCTGTTCTGTAGTTCCATGTAGCATAGATGCTTCATGAAAGCGATACAGCATAATGTGCCCAACTGCAGAAAAAAACAGTAGACTAAGGGAGCTTCGTTATTAGAGGGCCACTTGTCAATGCCCATTCTGTAGAAAAAAAGCAGCAAGATAGTAAATACGGACAAGAAATTGCATTCAAGAACAGTGCAGCACAATCATATGGCTTGGTAAACAGTCATCAGTGTGAATGTAAGCACATAGCCCAGGTGTTCTATGAAAACTGTAGAGGGGTGTTAATCAAGCCTCATTAGACATGGGTCCTGGGGTGTCCTGCTTATCCAAAGAATTGTTGCGCATGGGCCTCCGGGGTGCACCTTTCCTACGGTTCCACAGCAGGGGGGCCGTCTCTACTGTAGGAAAATCCAGCCAGTTCGGTATATTAATAGGCTCCACTCCTAGCATGCAAAATAGCACCGGAAGTTGTACATGGCGATTAAGTGCAAATGATACCCTTCGGTATCAGCACATCAAATAGGTGGCCCCATCTATATATACTGCATACTCTATGCACACGATCAATTTCAATGGCCGCGTCAAGCGGGGAATCAAGAAGCGTGTTAAAGATGGCTGTCACAGTGGCACGCAAATCGGCATTAGTTGTAGCATTCAGGATACCTCTTAGGCGCACCCTATTTTGGTGACTGCGGTTTTCTAGGTAATAAGTACGGAGCAGCAAGGAGGAAAGTTGTGATTTGACTTCCCCTACAGAGGTCTCTAGGGGATTCAATAACTGTCACCTTCTCCTGAACTGTGTCCAGTTCTTTGCGAACTCCTTAAGAACTCTCAATCCTAGAAGCCATGGCTTCTAAATCACTGAGCTTAGGCAGTCAGACAAACAGCTCCTGCAGCATGGCATGGGAAACATACTGTATGCCTGCTGTGATGAAGTAGCTGGACCAGGCTCTGAATAATCAAGTTCCCGAGACTCTTCAGGAAACAGCGTTGGGCTCCCTGACATAATAGGGGATTGTGTTCTGCAGCTTGCAGAACTCGATTCTGCTGTTCCCTTGCTGGTATTAGGGGGTATTGGGCGGGTGGACGCCATATTGGGGGCCACGTGCTCCGGGGCTGGGGAACTGTGTGGAGGGAAATAGCAGGCAAAATCGGTGTTCTTACCCGCCCGCTTGGGTCCCGGGGTCTTCCTACCGCGTGGCATGCGCGGTGTTCAGGGAGAGAGCTGGTGTGTGGAGGCTGCCTAGACTAGATACACAGCAGAAGTGGTGGGAGCTCAGGAAGAAAGCTGCTTCACGCTGTCATCACGTAGCCACGCCCCAGTAATCTCATTTTAACATTTGTGTCATTTTGTATTGTTTGCCCATTTTTGATTGATGCACAGATGTTTACTGTTAATTTATTTTGCTCCCCCTTTTTCTTTTCTGTAATCCCCTAAATAAATAAATAATGTGTTTTAAAAAAAGTATTTCTAAAAGCCCACTTTTAGCTAGTTGCATCACCCAAATGTTCATTCATTTTTGAAGTCCCTTGGTTTTCTATTTTTCATCCATCTATCAGTTGGGAGGCAAAGGTCATAGTTTAATGGAGAACATTAGCAACTGAGTTCACCCACAATCAAGGAAACACATATTGGGAAAGTATATTTTCAGCGGTATGACAAGCTTCCTCCTCAATACAGCAAATTTCAGGACATCTGTAATGAAAAAGTGTGTCAATTACCTACTCTTTGCTCCATAGAATGGTAACCAGAAGTTAAAATACAGTTTGGTCACATTTGCAATTGTCAGAATATTTATCAAAATTAACCTTTAAAGTGGCAACTAAACGTGTCCACACTTATTAAGGGGATGAATGAAAGAATATATATGTACAATTAGAGTTGATGAACATACCATTGGGCCTGTGTAATGCTCCTGCAACTTTCCAGCAAAATGATGTATTGCAATATCTTTCAGATCATCATCATGTTATTTTGAACAGCTGAGGGATAATAAACTTAACGCCAAACAGCAGAATTAGCTCATGACCCAGCACAGTTCCACTTTCCGAGACCCATTTTCTTTTATGCACAGGCCATCATCCAGGGTTTATTCCTAACTTCCGTATCGCAGCTCTAGTTCCTAATGTAACCAAGAGATTAATAGCCCCACAAAAGATAAAGTAATCAAGACAATGAAGGAAGCTCATCAGGAATATAAGAAACATGCTGACAAATGCAGTAGAGCCCTCCCTACTTTTTGATAGACATGATATAGATCTTGCTATTCACCAAAATCGAAAAAAACACGTTTTATAAACTGGGCCATAAGGTTCTGGGACCATTTCAAACTTACTGACAGTATGATTATCATGTTTTCCATGTTTTGTTGTTCAAACCTTTTCATGAAAATAATTTTTCCTGGTAGAGTTTTGCTAGTTTGTTCACCTGTTGATTTACAAGTTGAAAAGGAAATTGTGGTTGAGGAATTTCTTATCTCTAGGATATTCAGAAACAAATCTAGTAGAATGGGACAGATTTTGACCTGAATAAAATTTCTTGGAACTGGAGGAGATATTATTATTTTTATATATTGTTATTTCACTTCCTGTGATGCCTCAAAAATGATGTGGCCAACCAAAATAAAATACCAATATTAACGACTCGCCAAAAACAGTTCTGTACAAGATTATTGTGCTGCAAACTGAAAGAACATGAAGAATGCATAACGCCCTTGGTGGAAATCATCTGTCCTTGAAACTCTTGCTGTAGAACATAGTGAAAAACACACAAGTTGATAGTTTTAATGATACAGAGCTCCACTGGCAGGCTGTAAGGGAAATTTGAGCCCTAAGCTTGTACATGATAATGAACAATTCACTTTTATACTCTACCTAAAAAAACATGCAGTATTGGAAAACATAGTTTTGCAAACTAATCTGGAAGTAATAACCATGATAAAGTCACATCAGCTCCTGTTGTGATCCTATGTTGTTGGGGACAGAGATGGTACTGTTACCCTTGCTGTTCAATGGTTCACCGGTAATTCTTCTGCAAGATTTTTCTAGCCATACATTGGGACTCCTTAGGGCTCTGCATCCTTTGCTGGAGGAGTATAAAGCAAAGGAGATTGGATACCGATGGTTGTTCCCCTTTCAGTTGATGGCAAATAAGCATGGGATGTCGGCGGTCTTTCGTAGTATTGCGGATTTACAATCTCTGCTGGCCACGTTTTTGCTACCTCTGGTGACGCTTCTGGACTGGCCTAAAGACCCTGGTTTTCTGGACGCTCCGTTAGTTACTGCATGGTCTGTCCGAAGAGGTAGAAGGCACCGCAAATGCCCAAAGGGGGACAGGAACACTCTGGACTGAATATTTACATTACTTGTCTTAGGAGTTGAAGACGCTGGAATAATGTACTCAAACTTTTGATTGGTTTATTCGCCTTGTTTACTCCTGAGTTAATGGACAACATGTTTTTCATTTTGTTATGTAGTCTATGACTAATATTTATGCAGTTGCTGTGGCTGGTTAAATGTGTGCTCTTTGCTGTGTGCTATGTGTGGTGGAGGGGGAGCCCTTGACTTGGTTGGGCCCTCGTAGTTTCCACCTTAGGGCTTTCACTCTGGTAGTGAGGGGTGATTGGCTATTGGCCGGACCCCTTAGTTCCTGACTGACCAGTTCCCTTGGTTGCTTTCACAGAAATTTGTCTGGGAATTTCTCAGGGAATCCCTGTTGCAAACCTTCATTTTTTCCCCTTAATCCTGATTATCCCTTTAGACCTCTGATTAGTCCTATTTGCATTTTCCTTCCCTTTTCCATTTCCCGCCAGATTGTGATTGTTACACAACCAGTGTTGCACTTTAATTTGTTTACAGGCTGGTTTTGATTACTTTGTTCTCCAATGTTGAACAAGATCAAAATTGTAACTTTAAATGTCAAAGGTTTGAACATACTGGAAAAATGCTCTGCTCTTTTGGCAGAGCTTTATAGACACAGAGTACATGTAGCGTTTTTGCAGGAGACACACTTTAAACGGGTTAAGGTACCTAAATTGTGGAATCATTGATTTTCTGTGAGTTATAATCGTTGTTCTGGGGATTCCAAGACGAAAGGGGTGTACATATTGATTGGCCACTACTTCTCATGGAGTCTGAAGGAGGTCATGTGTAAGGAAGGGGGCTGCTTTATTCTTGTGAAGAGATTACTGAACAATCTATTAGTGACCCTTCCTTTCTGTCACATGTACTGGACAAGCTGGCTTCAGCGAGGATCTGTTAATTTTTTTGGGTGATTTAAACTTTTCACCAGACCAGGTGGTGGATGTCTCAAATACTTCTGGGAGATGGGGGTCAGGACATTGTCGTATTGGGAAATGCCTCTTGCCCCACCAACTGGTGGATGTCTGGAGGTTCTTACACCCTGCTGAGAAGGATTTTACTGTTTTCACCAGTCTTGCTCTTGCATAGATCATTTTTGGGTAAAATGTGCAGATTTGATTCAGGTTGTTGATTGTGATATAGGCATTAGGATGCTGTCAGATCACACCCCATATTCCTCCAAATTGCTCTGCAGCATGTGCTGGCCAAAATAGGGAATTGGAGTCTGAACGCCTCACTGCTGGAATATCAGGTGATAAAGGCAGAGCTGACATGTTAATTTTCAGTAAATAATACCCCAGATGAGAGCCCAAAGGTACGTTGTGAGGCCCATAAAGCAGTGATCAGAGGGATTTAGATAAAGCACAGGTCCAGAATTAAGCATGCTGGTCAAAATGAGATTTCTGACTTGATGGCTAGGATTCAGGAACTTGAACGGACCCACAAGCAAACCTTGGACACAGGTTGGTAGGGAATTGATTGGGGCCAGGGAGAAGTTGGCCACACTGTGTTTAGGGAAGGCGAAGGCTACTCCGGTCCAGTGCAAACGCACTTTTTACTAATTTGGCAACAAAATTAGCAAGATATTGGCTAACTCCCTCAAAACCCAAAGAGCAAGAACATTCATACCCTGTATCGCAGATAAGAAAAGTTAAAGGGTACACCTGGTTAAGGACATTGCCGCAGGTTTCCGTGATTATCAGAATCCATACAACCTTCATTCGAGTAACACTTCGGAAGATAGTGTTGAGAACAGGGCACCGATTATTACACAATACCTGCTTAGCTCGGGTATACCTCCGCTAACTCCAGAGGAGACTCTTGCCCCAGAGGGCCCCTTAACTGATATAGAACTCCTATGGGCCATTAAAAATACCCCTTCTGGGAAAACCCCAGGCCCAGACGGCTTCTTTCTGCCTTACTACAAGGAATTCAGTGAACAGCTGGTGCCTTTAATTCACTGGCCTCAGGCGGGAGGTTTTTGTCAGAATCTCTAAGTGCACTTATCTTGGTTATCCCCAAAGAATGGAAAGACCCCTCATTATGTCAAGAGCTATAGACCTATATCCTTAATAAAGGATTTAAAAGTATTTACTGAAATCTTAGCTTCCAGAACCCAATCTGTTGTTAGGAAAATTATTCAACCTGACTAGGGTTGGCTCATACATATACCACACTCCTTTTTCAAATGTTTACATTTCAAGATATTTAAATTTATATGAGGGGCGGAGTCTCCGTCTCAGTAGAAAATTGTTATTCTGGCACAAAAGGGCAGGAGGGCTGGGGGTCTCAAATTTCCTTCTCTATGCAGCATCTCATCTGATCCGAGTGTTGGATTGGTGTACTCAGGCTGATCTGAAACACTGGGTGTGCCTAGAACAGAAATTCAGTAAAGTGCCACTGAAATATCTCCCATGGATACCATTTTTGGGACATTACATAGATAAGGTGCAACCTCTTTTGCGGTTTGGGAACGGTACCTATCACATAGAAACATTTTACCCGAGCCTAGCCCTCTGGTACCGGTTCTGGGCAACCCAGCCTTCCCATCAGGGACTTGAGAGGGTTTTACATTTTTGTCTGTGTGGGAAAATTTGAATACAAGACATGCATTATCCCGCATCTATTTATTGCTCACTCTAGCTCCGAAGGATTCAACTTCTGTATTTCAGAAGGCTTGGGAGAGAGACCCTCACCTACAACTTACCCCTTCAGGTTAATGCCATGACTCATAAAGGGTCGACTAACAGTAGCCTACAGGAAATGGGATATAAAATACTCACACGATGTTATAGAACCCCTGTGAAGATGCATTCTATTTTCCCTTCAGAGTCTGAGTTATTATTGGAGATGTGGTAGAGACAGAGGCATGATGCTCCATGTCCTCTGCTACTGCCCGGTTCTCTGGCCTTTCTGGGTGACAGTTAGGGACCTCTGCCAGAGGATGGCGGTTAGATATAATCCGGATTATCCAGCCTTTTTTCTACTGCACTTACATGATTGGCCCCATAAAGCTTTTTAAAAACTCCTTGGTGAAACATATGGTGGCAGCCGCTAAAGTGTGTATTCCTAGATCGTGGAGGAACTCTTCTCCACCCTCGGTGGGTTTATGGATCCACAAGGTGAATGAGATTAAGAATATGGAAGACCTCACAGCTGAGATTTATTGTAGAAATTTTTGGCAATCTGGTCTTCCTCTGTTATGTTTAAGGAAACAGAAGAATACAAGAAACTGCTGGGGGCCCAGTGACTTCTCTAGGGTCTTACCTGGGATTCTGGATATTTAGTTTACCTTTGCTCTTGTGTGTTGATCTCCTGTAGCAACTTTTACTGTGTTCATAATGGTATGGAGGGATGGAGGTCTTTACATGCTCCTACCGCTCCCTTTTTGCACATCATGTTATTTGATCTTTATATTTTATTCTGTTTTGTATTTTGTTTATATGCCTGTTTTTGTTTTGAAATTTTAAATTAAGATAGTGTTAAAAGAAATGGGAATAGCGCCATGTCCTACCTTAGCATTGGTATAGAACATATCCATTATTTTAGTCTCTCAGTGTACTCATCTACTGATGGATAACTCACAAATTTCAAACTGGTTGCTTAAGTTAATTGTACTCAAATAGCCTTCACATTCACCAGATCTCATTGATGTGCAGCAAAAAAAATCTGAATGTACTGATTTTTTCTTGTCAATGTGGACCAAAAACTCTTAGGAATGTTGTCCAGCACTTTGTTTCATATATATGCTACAAAGAGCTAGAGCAGTTCTGAAGGGAAGAGGATCCAATTTGCTATCCAGAAGATGTAGTTATTAAAGTGACTGGTGAGTATATGTACAGATCGCATATTTAAGTAGTTCCACATTACTACAAATCATTCTTAAAATAGAATGCAATGTTCTGTAAAAATCATAGTAATATATAGTAGCAGATAAAGCAATCCCGAAAAAAATAAGGTATTTATTGTATATATTTAATTTCAAGGTTAAAACTAATAACTTAAATGTCACAGAAAAAAAATGAACTTTTTTGAAATTTTTTTTCACCAACCTTTCTGGGATATCTGGGGGGAAACCATAGTTCCAAGCGAAAAAAGGGGAAAAACATGTTTTTTTTTGCATAAATCAATGGTGAATATAGCTATTTCACCAGTGCAACCTGTAAGGGGTGATGGGCTGGAAGTTACCAGGCTCTTTGCTGCTGAATGCCATCAGGTCGTGACCCTCAGGGTCACCCTATCTGAGGAGGAAGGCTGGAGCGGCCTCTGTGAGGAGACAGTTGGCAGGCAAATGCAGTACGGGGCTTAACAAGGGTTAGAGCAGGCAGCACACAGACGAGGTCAGATTCCAGGCACAGGTCAGGGCAGGTGGCAGACAGATGTGGTAAGATTTCAAGAAAACAATACAAGGTATCAAGGTAGCTGGTGCAAAGTCACAGCACCAGCCACCATTACCATTACAAGGCAGGAAGTGTTGCATTCTCTGTTAGCCAGAGGCAGAGAGTGAGTGCTGCGCTTGGCAGCCCAACAGGGCACACAGGAGTGGGATGCGGCAGGGCAGTTTAGCAGAGACCACTGTGGGAACTGACAGGTATTGTGACATTTTTAATGTTGGCCACTGATTATTTCATTTTATTGCAAAGCATCTGAACATAGTATTGTCATCAAAAATGCTGGGGGATCAGGTAATGTCCCATGCGAAAATATTTTTTGTTTAGTTGAGGTGTTAAAAGATAGGTGTCATTCACAGAGATCCTAATAGTGTGAAAGAAGTTTTAATGTATGTTTTTCTGCAGCAGTCTTCTCCAGCAGTCTTCTCCATGTACTCTTATGTAAAGCCATAATTCTCCACTCCAAAATTATAATTGTATTTTGGATTCTTTCTCTTAAGTCAGTTGTGGATTTCTGCCGCATCTTCAGGTTATCTTGGTTGCTGCTCTATCGCCATCCTTATCTACATACTTTTTTTTTTAAACATTCATTATTTAGATTGTCAAAAAAGGGAGGAGAAAATGAATCATAAAGCTACAAATACAATGGGGAAGAACAATAGTGCAAATAAAGTGCAAACACATAAAATCAATAAAATACAGAGCTTTACAGATGATACACATTAAAAAAAAACAAGTAATTGGGGGAGGGGAGGGGGGGGGGGTCACAGATATACAGAAGAAAGGGAAGAAGGGTGTAATGATAACACTGTTTAAACCTTTTATTTAAGCAAAGTGACTATGATACTCAGGGGATTTGAGGAATTGAGACCAGTAGTAGGATCCTCTGTATGGTGGATTTCATTGACTCACTGTAACCAGAAATAGACAGGAAGTGGCTCAGGATTCCGCCAATAGGCGGCAATGCAAGAGGTAGCTGCCACAATAAGGTGTCTAATAATTGAATATTTGTACATAAGGAGGAAGGAATTATGATGCAACATAAAAAAAGGGTGGGAACGTCAGGGATTTTTTGATCTGACATCATCTGTTGGGTAATAGACCTTATCGATGACCAGAAGTGCCACAATTTTGGACAGTCCCAGAAGATATAGAGCAGAGAGCCTAACTCTGACTGACATCTGCAACACCTGTCAGGCACATCTGGGAGTAATCGGTGTCATTTTTCGGGAGTGCGGTACCATCCTGATATTACTTCATAGCTAGTTTGTTGAAACCTGATACTGATAAACCCTTTATAGGGTCCTTTCTCTTTGTTCAGGGGGTAGAGTAAGACCCAAGACAGATTCCCAAGATAAAAAAAATAGGTAAGGGTGTAATCTGGGGACAAGGACTGTACAAGCCCATAAACTGTCGATAGCGTGTGATGGATTCCACTCCCTTCCAAACATAGTTGTTCGAAGGGTGTTAGTGGTCTGCGATATTCTGCTGCCTGTTGATCTCCAGAAATCCAAATTAAAGATGCCAGACCTGTCGCTCAGCTCTAACCTACCTACTCTTTATTGGATTGCAGAAACTGTTGAGCTCTGCAAATGTCCGAGGGCAGTAGAGTCAGAAATACTCTAGCCTGCAGCCCAGGGGCAAAAGAAGGATTGCCCAGTGTTGGTAAAAGTGGTGATGGGGAGGGTGAAAGACTCAGTCTGTGGAAGTGTCGGACAGCTAACTCCCAGGTATAATTTATTGTGGGGTGAGACGTAAGTACTTATAGGGATAGAGTGGGCAGCCATTGCAGAAGGACCTATGACTGTATGGTGTTCTCATAAAGCTTTTATGAGAGGAATTCTACTACTCCTTGCTTCCAGGGAAAAAAGGAGGAGGACTAAACAGATTGATTTGTTACTAGATAACATTAAACTGATAGAAACCAAGCATAGATCTAAAATAACTCTCCCTCTGCTTTTAAACATGCCATAATTCTCCCTATTCTAAAGAAACCCTCACTGGACCCCTCCCTACCCTCTAACTACCATCCTATCTCCCTTCTCCCATATATCTCCAAACTTCTTGAACGCCTTGTCTACAAAAGACTCACCCATTACCTGAGCACCAACTCTCTCCTTGACCCCCTCCAGTCTGGTTTTAGAGCTGCCCACTCTACAGAAACAGCCCTTACGATCCGTCGGTCCGGTCGTTCGTTTCCAGCGACTTTCCTCGTTCGTCGGCGTCGTTGGTTACTTTTTTACCAACGATTTTTTGCCCAATCGATCGTTCGTCGTTCGATTGGAACGATAAAAATTGGAAGTGTGTACGCACCTTAATTCATGTCCTATACTAAATCAAGTGCGCTGAATCAAAATCTGAAGTCCGATTCCACCTAGGACGTCAGAATCTTAAGTTAATAACATGTATAGACGGGATTAGCTACATTCTCTCTACATGTAATCTCTATACATAACTAACTTTTGCCTTATAGTTCCATGACATTACAATTACACATAAGTCACCTGAGTCCTTGTTCAACACACATGTACACTTCAGAAATGTTTCAGGCACTTGCTTTTGCGTTTGTGGCTCTCCGCTGTCTCCCTTTGCAGAAACCAGCAGCAGTCGCCCATCATGTTCGGGTTGCCCTGGCCTTAAAATCTTGTTTCAATAACAGAAATTTCCTGGTGGAACCTCTCCCCTTGTTTATCACTCGCATCACCCAAATTTTGTGGGAAGAAGTCCACATTAAATAAGAAATTAATTTTAAGTGACATTCGGTAGCCAAGTTGATGGTTATGCTGTTAGCATGTTGTTCACAAGTTCAGCATGGTTTTCAGCTCACTGGTTGCTCAGAAAGTTTTGTTCAACTAGCACAAATGAATCCCAAGCAGCAAGTTCAAGTGGGTTGAGTTTTTCTCTAAATGTGACATATCACATCGAATTTTGGATTTTTGACCAACAAAAATGCCTGCTATAATTTTAGCATCTGTTAAAAGTTTTCCAAGCTTGTACCTCAGATACTGAAAACCCATACTATCACGATCCATTGCAACAACAAAGTTTTTTATTAATCCGAGTTTACGATGAAGTGGCGGAAGGTAAACTCTCTATGGATCAATGAGTGATTTTTGCTTTGCGTTGTACTGGCCAACAGTGTGTTCAGGTCAGCATGGCCATTCTTTCACTTTTTAATGGTTGCTGTCATCACAACTGTTCCACAGGCACAGAAAGCACAGGTATTTTGTATATCCCAATTGCAGGCCAAGAAGGAACGCCATCACCTTCAGGTCACCACAAACGTTTCTTCTTGTGTTCTGCATAGTTATTCAATTTCAAAATGACCTCCTTGGATTTGTATGTCTCTTTCAATCCCTTCGGCATGAGCAAGAGGAACAGAAGTTTTTTTGTTACGTGTATGCAGGAATACAGCTTTCAAACTTGCTTTGCTCGAGTCTATAAACAATCTCTACTGCTCTGGTTTATTAACATAGCTGCGCCCACTCATCTTTAGCTCAAAACGGACTCACTATGGCCTAGCTGTACTATCCAATAAGATGGTTTTGCACTAGAGACAAGCCCTTGGTCCATCTCGCCCTATATACCTTTTTCTGACATCAGCTCACAGACTTGCCCAGACATGTCCAGCCGCTGCTGAAACATGCATGCCACCAGTATATGTGATTCAGCTGAGGCAGCAGCAAGCATAGTGGTAGCTGCAACTGTTATAATGTTCCCATGTAAAAATACATTACCCAATTACCGACCATTTGAACAGCTATAGCACGCCTAAAACGTAAAATCTGTATGTGATAGGCAAATTCTGAGTTCAGATTTGGAATCGGCACATTCGATATCATGTAAATCGCATGTGTTATTTCCAGTAGCAAAATCGTTGTTGTGCAGTGTTGGAGTCTATCCCAGTTGAAGCTTTCTAAAGAGGCTGGTCATTTCCAGTAAGTGAGGCCTTGTCTGTATATCTGTCGATTAATGTAGTTGGAGACCACCTAAACTTGCAGAAATTGCATTTTGGAAAGTGAAAATAAAGAAGCAAAAAGAGCATGCGCCTTTTTCCTGTGCATGTGGGCAGTTCTGACACTGGGCGCGCCTGCTGTTCCAAGTTTTATCAGTTTCGCCCAGCCTTCCAGCCAATCAGGAAATAGCCTCCTAATCATCCCTGGCTATTTAGCCTTCTCAGACACAGCACTCAGCGTTCCTGCAATGTGTCTTCACTAGTGACAAACCCCTAGCTATGCTGAGCAAGTTTCCATACACCTGTTGCTTAATTCATTGTTTCCTCTGTCCAGCTCCTGTGTTAACCCCTTGTTGCCTAGTCTGTTTTCAGCCAATTCACTTGTGCTGTTCCAGTGTTCCTCTCTGTCTGTGGATGTTTCCCACCTGTGTCCACCTGTGCCTCCTGTTGCTTCCAGTGTCAGCAGTGGCCCCTGTGTCACTGGTGTCTATTTCCTGGATCCCTGGTATTTGATCCCTGGCTTGTGACCTGACCTCTCTTGCTTGCTGCCTGCCTTGACCCTTGCCTTTTTTGACTATTCTTCTGTTTAGTAATTTGGTACCATGTATTCTCCTGTCCAACCTGCTGTGCCCAAGGACCGCAACCTAGCAGTAACCAGCAGTGCAACATCCTCATTACTAGAGGCTCTGAAGAAGACCTGGTTGCTGCTTAGACTCTGCGCCTTGGCCTTTCTCAGGGCTCACACCACCTTTGTGCAAGCCGTGATACCCCCTAGTGGCTCTCTCTCCACAATATTGAATATCATGTCACCCATGGTAACAAAATATTATAACATAATAAATATTGGTAACAAAATATTATAACAAAAACATTGTCCACTACCGACTGCCTAACCATAATGTTGACAATAACCCATAAATCAAGCAGATCCTAGACTATTCCGAGTATTTATTAAACTATTGTACTCAGGGGAGTCCTGGAATACCATCCAGGAGCAAATCTATAGGAATTTTTTATTGCTGCCACATACACTAGTCATCGGGTCCTTCATTAGCATTATCTCGTTAATTTTACATATCCAAAGTTCCATTGATGGCGGGGATGAACATTTCCATAACATCGGCATGCACGCTTTGGCAGCTGCCAATAGATGTTTCACTAATGAATTAACATAGCTTTTAAGAGACGAAATTCAGGGGTATGGGGGCAGATTCCTTTCCATTTTCTTGGAGGTGATTGGAGCAGGCATATTTATGTATAATAATATTTAACATGCGTAATATATTGTCTAAGCGAGGTGGAGATTTGTCACTGATAGGTATGACACAGATGATAAGGATAAATGTTGCTGCTGATACGGATTTTATTGTGGATGATGCCTTGGATTAGAATGTGGTATAAAGTACAGATGTTTCCTGGTCTTTAAATTAATGAATTGCCAAGTCCGTGGATGAGGGAAGAGAGAGGTATGCAGGGAAAACTCTTGCTGGAATTGGCTATTAAAAGGGGTATATAACAAGCGTAATATTTCGGGCAGGTCTGGCTGCTCAGTTGTTTCAGGGAGATCGTGTATGCATATGTTGTTACACCTTTAGTGGTTTTCCAGGTCATCTTGTACCGTGTTTCCCCGAAAATAAGACCTACCCCGAAAATAAGACCTAGCACTTTTCCCCCAACCTGCCCTAATATAAGACCTACCCCGAAAATAAGACCTAGTAGAAAAAGAAAAAAAAAATACTCACCGAGCGGGAGACAGCGGGCGTACACACTCCGGAGCCGCACAAGCCGATGCTTGCCTTGTAGTTCCGGCTCCTGTCACAGGCGGAGTGATATTACATGCACTTCGCCTGTCAGAAGCCAGGAACTCGGCTCGCGTCTTCTGATAAGGTAAGTTTTTTTTTTTTATTTTAACCAGCACAATTACGGTATAAAAAAAAAAATAAATAAATAAAAATGTGAGCAATCATTGCCCCAGCCACATTTTGTGCTGATTTTAGGTTTGTAAGGACAAGCTGGCTGATTTAATACAGTAACAGTGCAAGAAGAGAAATGCTGAATTCAGTAACCAATACCGGTAGCAATGAATCAATGAAGAGTTTAATTTACAATTGGGTCACCATATAAAACTCTCAAATGTACATTGTTCTACATAAATATGGTAAGTGTTTTTTTTTTCATTAAAAAAAGTATATAAGACCTACCCTGAAAATAAGACCTAGTGTGTTTTTGGAAGCCCAAAAAAATATAAGACAGTGTCTTATTTTCGGGGAAACACGGTATCAGCAGCCTCTGAATGAGTGTTCATTCAGTGCCTCTCTATTTTGGAAAGTAGTGTGTTCCCTCTTCTTATGCTAGAATTGTGGTTCCAGGATCATTCTTTAAGTTGCCAATCTCACTGCATACATTTGACTCAATGTGAAACATGCAGGCTTCCAGATCAGCTTTGGTGAGGCCTGTACCTGAAGCTGGGTGGTTTTCCTGTGTGTCCAAGAAGTAGGCCAGGAGAAAAGGGGGGACTGGAGGAAGCTAAAGAATGGAGCTAATGTTCCAACCCAGGGTGGGTAGGAGAATCAGCAGCCACTTTACTCTCTGGGTTCCTGCAGTCTCACCCAGGATGGCACCATCATTTTTGGGATGCTCTCTGTGAAGAGAGAGCCAGCTTAGAGCTGTGGCCTTCCCTTGCGTGTGGTGTAGCTGCGGCTTGTGTCACGGTAGCTGCAAGGCAGGATAGTGGACCCTCTGTGTCACCAGCTCAGTAGGTAGATATGTGCACAGGGCGCCAGAGCCTCTAGAGGTGAGGATGTTGCGCTGCGGGCAACAGACAGGTTGCGGCCCACATGCACGCAGAGGCAGGTGACTGCTAACAAGCAGGAATCAAAACGTAGTGCCAGAGGGAAATCCAAAGAAGTAGTCAAATGAGCCAACGGTAAGGGCGGGCAGCAAACAAGGGTTGTCGGGACAGGCAGCAAACAGGAGTTGTCAGGAAACAAGCCGAGGTTGGTACACAAGGATTCTGGAACAGGAGAAACTAACAACAGGAACCTGAAAGCAGAGCCAAATGAACTCCTTGTTCAGGCAACTTCCTGTTGCCCTTCACTTCTTTTTAAGGGCAGGGCCTGTGATGAATGAAGTCATGTGGCCTGTTGCATCCTATCCTACCACCAGAGGGGGTCCAGGAGACTAGAGGTTGGTGGTGTTCACATCTTCACCAGCAGGGGGAGCACGTCTGCGAAACACTTTTGTCCTCTGTGGTAGTGGAGCGGCTGACTGGGAGTCACATGACCTGGACCAGGAAGTGTGCTGAGGAGATGATGCCTTAGCAGAGCTGGTGCTGGCAGCAGGGGAGTGAAAGGTGGGTGGCATTGAAGGAGGCACAGATCTTCTGGACCTGCAGGGATCTGTCACAGTACCCCCCCTTTAAGGCCCCCACCAACCCGGCCCCTCCCAGGCTTGTGGGGAAATTTGGCATGGAACTTCCTGAGAAGACGAGGAGCATGGAGATCCTTACAGGAGACCCAGGAACGTTCTTCAGGGCTGTTGCCCCAGGTATTGTAATGATCCCCGGATGAGTCTGGAGTCCGAATTCTGTTCAACGTCATATTCTTCTAATGAAGCAGCAGGGACAGGTCCAGGTGGTATAAACTTGTTGGAGAATCTATTGAAAATAACTGATTAAAGGAGTGAAACATGGAACGAATTATGGATCTTTAGAGAAGGAGGCAGTTTCAAATTGTACATATTTGGGTTAACTTGAGACAGGACAGGAAAAGGACCAATGAAACGTAAAGCCAACTTGAGAGAGGGCATCCGTAACCGAATATTTTTTGTAGAAAGCCAGACCTTATCACCAGGGAAAAACTAAGGTGCAGGGGATCTTTTCTTGTCAGCCCATTTTTTGAAGCATAGAGAGGAGCGCTTTAAAGTCTCTTGAACCTCTCAACAAACCTGTTGAAAGTGGTCAGCAGTAGCAGCTGCAGCTGGAACAGACAGTGTTGGAACAGTAGCTGGGAGCTTGGGGTGACGACCAGAAACAATGGAGAAAGGCCTGTGACCTGTAGACTCATTGGAGCAATTGTTGTGAGCCAGCTCGGCCCAAGGCAATAGGTCAGACCAATTAGTTTTCAGGGAGTTGACATACATGCGAAGAAACTGTTCCAGGGCTTGGTTCGTTCGAGGAGAAGTCCAGCTCGATGTTTAACAGGCGACAGAGGGCTCGCGAGAAGCGGAAAGTAAACTGCACTCGACGGTCCAACACTATGTGTAAAGGTACTCCATGCAGACAGATGACTTCCTTGAGGATGACATTAGCCATGGTGGGAGCAGGAGGAAGACCAAAAAGTGGAATAAAATAGGTCATTTTAGAAAATCTATTCACCACAACCCATATTGTGGTGATTCCATTTTAGGACAGAAGGTCAGTTATAAAATCCATGGAGATATGAGTCCATGGTACTTCCGGGGTCAGACATGGCTGCAAAGGATTGGAGGAGATCTGCAAGGCAACTTGTGCTAAGCACACTTAGTGCAAGCAGCCACAAAGTCAAAGACACCCTGCTTCAAATTTGGCCACCAATGTTTTTGGTTAATAAAGTCAAAGGTTTTGTGTTGCCCGTGTTGCCCAGCAACCTTAGAAGCATGACCCTATTGAAGGAGAGGGCGGCGCTGGCTCTTTTTTAACAAATGATTTTCCGGGGGGAAATCTGGTCCAGCCGGACTAAAGCCATGGGTATGAATTCGCGCAGGGTCGATAACAAAGTGGGTTCCTTTTCTGGGTCCTCCTTTTCAAAGGAACGAAAAAGGGCATCAGCTTTAATATTGTTGGACCCTAGACGATATGCGAGTATGAAATCAAACCTGGCAAAGAAGAGTGCCCACCGAGCTTGAGGAGGGTTCAGGCGTTGTGCAGACTGTATGTACTGCAGTTTCTTGTGGTCTGTGTAGTTGGTTACAGGATGTTGAGCTCCCTCTAGTAGATGGCACCATTTCTCTAAGGCGAGTTTGACTGCAAGAAGCTTCCCACTCCAACAGAGGAAGCGTCCACCTCTAAAAAGAAGGGCTGGTAGATGTCAGGGCAAACCAGGACAGGTGCAGATGCAAAGGCCTTCTTCAACAAGTGAAAGGCCTGGAGCACCTCCGGTGACCAGACTTTGCAGTTACTACCCTTCTTAGTCATAGCTATATTCAGTGTGGAATAGCCTTTAATGTATTGCCGGTAGTAATTAGCAAAGCCCAGGAACCTCTGAACAGGTTTTAGACCAAGTGGTTGTGGCCAGTTTAACACAGATGAAAGTTTGTCGGGAGTCCATGCGCAAACCCTGCAATGTATCCCAAAAATGGAACTTCAGAAAGTTCAAACTGACATTTTTCCAGTTTAGCATACAGTCTAGGTGTTGCAGAACCAACTTCACATGGTGGCAGTGGGTAGGTAGTTCCCTTGAGTAGACCAAGATGTCGTCTAGGTAGAAGACCACACAGCCATAAAGGAGGTCCCGGAAGATGTCATTCACAAATTTTTGGAAAACCACTGGTGCATTACAGAGCCCAAATGGCATTACCAAGTACTCATAATGGCCATCCCGGGTGTCGCCCCTTGAAGTCGATCAAACAACTCAGAGATTAAGGGCTACGGATACTTGTTCTTATCTGATTTTATTCAGACCTTTATAATCAATGCAGGGACGCAAGAAGAATCCAGCTCCCACTGGGGATAATGATTTACTAATAAAGACCCTCTCTAAATTCTGAATATAGTCAGATATGGCCTTAGTTTCAGGGATGGAGAGAGGGTACACTCTACCCCAAGGAGGTAAAGAGCCAGGGACTAAGTCAATGGTGCAGTCGTAGGGACGGTGCAGTGGTAGCATCACAGCCTTTTTTTTACTGAAACCGTCAGCAAAGCCCCAGTATGGTCTTGGTAAGCTAGGCTGAGGTGAAGCAGCCGCAGAAAAGATTTGATGGACAGGAAGTAGCCTGGGAAGACACTCCTGGAAACAGGTGGTGCTCCACGAGAGTATGTCTCCGGTGCTCCATTCAATGACGGGGGCATGTTTACGCAGCCATGGCAACCCCAACATGATGGGATAGATGATCTTGGGAACCACCAAAAAAGAAATAGCCTCAGTGTGCAGAGCCCCAAGTTTCATGGTCAGTGGCAGGGATGTTGTGCTCAGAGACCAGTTGTTGGTTGATTGAGTTTCCAGCAGCACTGGAGTCCAAAAGGGCTTGGGTCCAAAAATGATGTCTGTCAGATGAGATCCAGACAGGAAAAGTTATTTTGGATGTTGGAGAAGTAGTAGTTTTTGCCTAGGGAGCCCTCTCCCCATTTCCCTAGGCACTGGCGTGTGGGACCTTCAAGGGACAATTGAGCTTATAGTGGCCCTCCCCAGCACAATACAAACCGAGGTTCTAACGCCTGCAACGGCCTGCTCTTCAGGGGTAAATCGAGCGCGGTCCACTTGCATAGGCTCTATTTTAGGGAGAAGAGATCTTTGGAAGGTGGGAGCCAATTTAATAGGTCTCCGGACTTTCTGGGTTTCCCGAGCTCCTGCAAGCGAATATCATTCCGGATGCAGAGAGACACCAGGTCATCAAGAGGAGGAGGAAGGTCACGACCAGCAAGCTCCTCTTTAATATGGCCCGAGAGCTCCTGCCAGAAAACTGCCACCAGGGTGTCATTGTTCCAATTGAATTCAGATGCCAAGGTTCGGAACTTCACCGCACTTTGGCCTACCAAGACGGAGGCTTGAAGTAGGCACAATATTTCTAAGGCCGCGGAAGAGGCCTGGCCAATTTCATCAAAGATCTTGCGGAAAGTTTGTAGGAGGGCATGGAAGTCCCCCGAAATTGGATCACACTTTTCCCAGAGGTGCAAAGCCCATGTAAGGGCTTCTCCAGACAACAAGGAGATAAGGAAAGCCACCTTGGTTCGCACTGTGGGAAAATTCCAGGGCTGTAATTCAAGCTGTATTTGGAACTGGTTAATAAACTTCACAGAGCTTGGGGTCACCAGAGTAGCGGGAGGGAGTAGGAATCTGAAGTGCAGAGTATGATGGCATGGTGGCTGAAGCTGGAGCGGGTACAGTAGTCCCAGGTACTGTGGCTGGAGTTGTAGTCGCAGAGGTAGGAGACTGGTTGATGGCAGATTGGAGTTCAATCAGATGTTCATCTCACCTCAGGAGAAAGTCCATAACTTTAATCTGAAGAGACTCCTGCTTCTGAATCCGCTCACGCAGGTCCTGCATGGAATCAGGCAGAGGAATGTCAGTGGGGTCCATGGCCTGAACAAGCTGTCATGGTAGCTGCAAGGCAGGATAGTGGACCCTCTGTGTTATTAAAGGAGGCACAGATCTCCTGGACCTGCAGGGATCTGTGACAGCTTGCCACCCATAGGCTGAGGAGGCATGCAGTATGTGCCGATAATAGTGCTGTAATCTGGTAACGGACGGGAGCTCCGTGGATTGCTTCATATCCAGTCTGGTGCATGTGCAGTCTCTAATCTGTAGGGATTTATACACATAGGCATTTTTAGGGTTTACGAGAATGGTGCAAAATTGGAAAATATTCATAGAGGCAATTCTCTTGTCTATACTAGACGTCAGAGGAGAAAGGACAGACTTTTTTAGGCTGATAGAAAATCAACAGTAATCCATACCATGTTTGCTGCATTACTTCACTAACCAAAATGTATTCTCCCCAGCCTTGGAGAGCTTTAACCACCCAACTGATAAGCCCGACCTTGGTTCGGGCTAAAAAGAGTTCCAATTATCGATAAGCCCGAACTTTTCCCCCTGTATTAAAATCACCACTTACCTGGTCCCGCTCTTATCATCCAGCGTCATGTTCGTGTTCCAACGTCGGGTGCCTTCTCTGAGAAGAAGCCGGCCGGCGGAGAAGAAGAAGCGGGACCAGGTTAGAAGCCGCTTCCCCGGCTTCTTCGCCGGCCGGCCGGCTTCTTCTCGGAGAGGGCACCCGACGCTGGAACACGACGATGGATGATCACAGCGGGACCAGGTAAGAAGCTCTGCTTCTTCTCCATCCGTAGCGTGCACGTGTCCCTCGGCGATGACGTCGGCGCGTGTGCGGGAAATTCAAATTGAAAGTCATTCAAACACATTTTGTATTGGATTTCAATACAAACTCCTGTATCCAATCCAATACAAAATAATTCAAAATAAATACAAAGCATGTAATTGGTAAATTCAAACTCTCATTTTGTATTGGGTTGGATACAGGAGTTTGTATTCAATCCAATACAAAATGAGAGTTTGAATTTTGTTCTCATTTTCTAATGAATTGAATACAAAGTCCTGAATCCAATCCAATACAAAATAATAGAAAATATATTTATGTGGTTTTGTCTATAGGTATATGGCGGACACTAGGGAGGTGTTTTAGAAAAATATATTACTATACAGTATACCGAATTATCGCATTTTCAGTATTTTTCATTTATTTATGTATTCTTGTTTAAGCTGATTTTTGTGTCTTTTATTTAATTTTATTAAAAGTAATGTTTTTTTTTTACATGATGTGTGTGTTTCAAACATATTTTTTATTCATGATATCCACTAGAACCTGGTTCGGACATATTTCTGTAAGTTACAGGTCTACAATTTAAAAGAAAAAAAAATTCATGAAAAACAGTGTAACGCTTTTGGAACAGAAATCTAGACATCAGTGTAACGCCCAGGTGGTTAATAAATCAGGCCCAATGAAGAAAAATGAAAAGCCAATGAAAAGGGTAAAAATTGCCATTTCTTTGTATGGCTTAGACCCTTTTTAATATAGTTGAAGACAAATTGGTTTGTGGAAATTGATAATGAGAGTTTCTGTTAAAATGAAAACATGATTTATCAATTTTTTATTAGTAGTTAGTCATATTCAACCGGGCTTGCTCTTCTAATGTTAAAGTTGTTTCATAGCCTTCCAAGCTGCTTCTTCAGTTCCATCGGTGTAGGAAATACCCCCACTATTCATATACACAGCAGAAACACATTAATTCATCCATCATTTATTGTGACACTGGAGATGTTGATTGTCCAAAATCAGGAGGTGTAAATCTTGTTCAATTAACATAGTCCCATTCTTTTTGTCAGTCTGCATTGATGGTACACCTTTAAATTACATGGCTGAAATCATAAATTGTTTTAAAAGCCCTGGGTTAGAGAGGTTAAAATTACATTGTAAGTGGCAGATACCTGAATGGTGCCCTGAAACGAGGGGATCTATGTATAAATAGTTTTTTAATTTCTACATGGTGAAACTGAAGTGTATGAAAATAACTTTAAATTAAAGTCCTGGATAAGTACTTTTTTATGTCTGAATTGTTAGATTTAAAATTTTAAGACTGGTGAGCTGAAGGATAAATGCAATTGAAATGTGTCTTTCTCTCAAATATAATTAAGATTGTGTTGTATCGCTGTAGATTGTAGATCTGTGGGTAGGTTCTCTGTAGACCTCAATGTCCAGATCGCCACCTCAACACAAACCATGCGCTCCACATTAAAAGTCTGTATCTCCAATGTTTTATTCTTTATTCACGTATGATTCAAATACCTAAACCAGTTGTTAGCCCTGTGGGTCTTGCCGGCGCCGCTGCTCCTAATTGCAGGCACAGGCACTGGGTCCTTTGTTTCAGGTAGAGTAACCCCACTACCTGTGTTCCATGCCAGAGTTTCCTTCCTGCTGGAGACTTGCTCTGGTGTTTGAGCTGGCGTGGGTGTGTTTCTCTTAATCTATGAGGTAACACATACACACCCTCTGTTTCTACAGCCTATGGCTGGATCTTTGCAGGTATTTAAAGGCACCTCCTACTACAGAAAGTTGCCTGAGCAATCTCAAGGTTTTACCCTGTGTAACTCCTAGTGCAAAGGTGTTTCCTGTGTTTGCTTTGCTGTGTACCGGATCTTGTTTACTTACCCTTGGACTTTGCCTGATTGCCGCCTGATCCTGACCTCGGATTACGTTTATGGACTTTTGCCTGATTGCCGCCTGACCCTGACCTCGGATTACATTTATGGACTTTTGCCTGATTGCCGCCTGACTCTGACCTCGGATCTTGTTTTTGGACCTTGTCTGATTGCCAGCACCCTCTTGGCCACGCAAGCCCCTTGGTGCTTGCACCGAGTACCCTGACCCCTTTGGTCAGCTGCCACTGACCTGGGGGTTGCTCTGGAGTGGCACCTGGCAGCTGCCCTGCGGCCCAAGCCTATCTTCAATATCAGAGGCTCTAGTGAAGACCAGGTAGCAGCTTAGTTACGCCCCTCCAGAGCATACCCAGTCAGTGGCACAGTGGGTCCACACCCGCGTGCATAACACCAGTATTCCCCTGAAAGAGTTTAGGGCTTTCTTCTCCCAACTACTCCATGTACAAATTTGCCACAAAGGGAGATACCAATTATCCCATGGCATAGTGGAGGTGCTTTGGTACTTGACAAAACTGCTAACACCCTTAGAATAATCTCTTCTACTGGTAAGTGGTTGTTATGAACTAAACATTCTGCAGCTGTTGTAATATTCACAACCGAAACACAATGGGGTGTCAGTCTTTTAGCGAAAACTTCTAAAGCTGAGCAAGTGTTCTCTTTAAAAAGTTATTTTTCCACATATCCTTACTGCTTTGGGGTTTTTTTTTTGCATATTTGTTTTTACCTGATAACCCTGTATTTGGATCTAAACCCCTAAGTCCCGAAGGAGTAATCTTTACTAAAACTAGTACATTTTCTGTACCATATGTACTATAAATATATTTTGCTCAGAATTATTTGTACAATTAGGTCCATCAATATTTGGACATAGACAACTTTTTTTCTAATTTTGGTACTGTACATTACTACAATTAGTTTTAAATTAAACAACTCAGAGGCAGTAGAACTTCAGACTTTCAGCTTTAATACAGTGGGTTGAACAAAAAAATTGCATAAAAATGTGAGGCACTAAAGCCTTTTTTTAACACGACTTCATTTCAGGGGCTTAAAAGTAATTAATTAGACAAATTAAAAAGCTGAAAATAAAATGTTCATTTCTAATAAACTCCCGGGTTGCTTTGGCTGTATGTTTTGGGTCTTTGTCCATCTGTATTATGAAACGCCTCGCAATCAATTTGACTGCATTTACCTGGATTTGAGCAGACAGTATGTCTCTGAACACCTCAGAATTCATTCGGCTGCTTCTGTCCTGTGTCACATGATCGATAAACACTAGTGTTCCAGTGCCACTGGCAGCCATGATCGCCCAAGCTGTGCCACACCTTTGCCATACTTTTTTTTGCCATCATTCTGGTAAAGGTTGATCTTGGTTTCATCTTTCCAAAGAATGTTTTTCCAGAACTGCTCTGGCTTTTTTAGGTGTTTTTTTTTGCAAAGTCCAATCTAGCTTTTCCATTCTTGAGGCTTATGAGTGGCTTGCACCTTGCAGGGCACCCTCTGTATTTACTTTCATGCACTCTTCTCCTTATGGTAGACTTCAATATCGATACGCCTAACTCCTAGAGAGTGCTGTTCACTTGGTTGGCTGTTGTGAAGGGGTTTCTCTTCACTATGGAAATGATTCTGCGATCATCCACCACTGTTGTCTTCCGTGGTCTTCCAGGTCTTTTGGCATTGCTGAGCTCACCAGTGCTTTTGTTTCTTTCTCATGATGTACCAAACTGTGGATTTTTCCACTCCTAATATTTTAGCAATTTCTTGGATCCTTTTTTTCTGTTTTTGCAGCATAAGGATGGCTTGTTTCACCTGCATGGAGAGCTCCTTTGACTGCATGTTGTCTGTTCACAGCAAAATCTTCCACATACAAGCAGCCCCCCCCCCCTTAAATCAACTCCAGGCCCTTTATCAGCCTAATTGATAATGACATAACAAAGGAATTTCCCACATGAAATAGCCTTTGAGCCAATTGTCCAATTACGTTTGAGCCCCTGAAATGAAGTGATTGTGTAAAAAAAAAGGCTTTTGTTCCTCACATTTTTATGCAATCTTTTGTTCAACCCACTGAATTAAAGCTGGGAGTTGTTTCATTTAAATTTAATTGTGGTAATGTACAGAACCAAAATTAGAAAATGTTGTCTCTGTCCACGTATTTATGATCTAACTGTATGTATAATGTCTGATTGAAATATCTGTTTAACATATGTTTAAAATAAAAAATGTTCATCTAAATGCCATTTTAACCCCTGGTTTTCCATTTCTTTGAAACGCTCCCTCCGGAGAATCCATATGCCTGAGGAACTTAGAAGATGGCAAAACACATCACATTGTTTAGAGTGATCTGATTGTTTGTCAAAGCAACAGGTTTCTTAAACTGCAAAGTTACAATTATATAATAAAGGTTGCAAGCTTGTTCTGTGTATTGTGATGTATTTGGAATGTATATTTCATGATTGCAAGGTTATTTACAGGATTACAAGTTTTCAATGTTCTTTTATTTATTTAGTTCCATTATAGCAAGATGAAGTACACAGGATTAAACATATTTCAAATTATTGCTTTTGTTTCTCTAATTCATCTAGGTTTTCTTAACAATCCACTATGCACCATTGGTTAACTCCTTGGCTGATGTTATCCTAAATGGAGACCTTTCAATGTTTTCTTCTAAAGCAGAGCATGATGTTCAGCAAGGTTCTGTAAGTAGATAATTCATGTGTTTTAACATTTTGTAGTTAAATACAGGGTTCTTAGAATAGCTCCTCTTTTTATATTATCATTTTTATTGACCTTTTTATAAAATGATGTTTCAGTACTGTTTGAGGAAGCTTCTCTTGTTTGTTCTGTAACCCTCAATATTGCCCTGGTTTTACCTAGTGCAGAACAATATTTGCTAGACCTCCATGTCTCCAACAAGTTCTGTGAGTAATGTCTGCATTTGCTGGTGCCTGTAACCTCTTCACCAAAGGCAGATATTTCAAATATACGAGAATTCTGCTAGGTGGCATTGAATAATATATTGGGAAACCTTGAGTGTATTATGTTTCAACATGTGTTATGTATGAACATAAGATTTTTCCTTACAGCCACCATAAAGGATAGGACTTTCTTCGCTGCTGGCTTTACCTTGGTAGTAAAATCTGAGAAACTGTGGTTCCACATGTTCCCGTGGGGCTAAGCAAAGTTAGCACACATTGAATGAACCCAGGACAGGGCATCTGCATTTCCCTTCTGTGTCTCTGACCTAAGTTCCACCATAAATTTAAAGTTCTGTAGGAAAAGGAACCAATAAATGACCCTTGTATTTCTTTCTTTATTCCGGGCCATCTATTTCAGTGGGGCAACATTGGTACCAACCGGTAATTTCTGAGGCTCTTAAGCACTCATTTTATGGCTATACATTAGTTTTCCATAAGAGATACCTGCTCTGTGTAGGGGTCAACTTCCTGCTGAGGTGTGCCACTGGATATTCCTCCGCATTTACTACTTGGGACTGGACTACCTCCAAGCCTACCTCTGAAGTGTCTGTTTGCACCAAGAATTATTTTTTTCAAGTCAAGAGAAATTTATACTGGGCAATTGCACAATGCAGCTTTAGGTTTTGGAACACTCATTGTGCTTTTTGAAACCAAGTATTTATTCCTATTTTCTGACCTTTCATGAGGTCTGTAAGTGGGGCCACTAGGGTGTCATATTAGGAGAGAAGCCTGCAGTAATACCCCACAATACTCAAGGAGGCTTTCACCTTCTTATAGTTGGGTCATTCCTAAATTACCTCAACTTTTACCACCTGGGGCTTGACGACCATATGATGTACCCCAAGTAGCAGGTTGCCTCCAGAGTTCAGAACCATCTGCACCCGAGCAGATGACGTTCCCAATCTGGGCTAAAAATGACTACATCAATCAGGTAGCCTGGCTGTGGTATCAATATGCAGTCAATAATCTGCTGGAGATTGCTGGGGCTCCATCCAAACCAAGGGGTAATATTTATATTGCCAATGCCCCTCTGGTGTGAAAAAGCTGCATTTTCCTTGGTGTCATCAGCCAGGGGACCTTGCCAGTAGCCAGTAGTGGTTTTATGCCATGGCCAATTTAGGCCTCCCTATCAGCTCATCCACCCTGGTCATGGAATATGTATCACATTTTGAAAACCTATTTAGTTTTTGAAAATCTTTGCAAAATCAAATTCATTATTCCCTTAAGGGTTTTCTTAAAGCTTTCCACCAGGCCATCTGTTTGGGGATGGTAAATAGAGGTGCGTAACTGTTTAATCTTAAGAAATTTGCACACTTCTCACATCATCATAGACATAAACGGGATCCCTTGATCAGTTAGGATCCCCTTCCGGATACCTGTGTGTGTGAACATTTTGAAAAACTCATGAGCTACAGCTTTTGAAGGAGGGTTCCTTAAGGGGTCAGCCTCCAGGTATCAAGTGGCATAGTGCATGACAACCAATATGTATTATCAGGTCCATTGCAGTCCCCTTAAAAGGTATCACGTATACCGTATTACCAGCAATGAGACCAATGCGAAAATGTGGCATTGAAACCGAAATCTGACAGGTGGGGAGAGTCTCACAAAATCTTTATATCAGTTTGCACACCAGGACAAAAGAACCGCTGTAGAACATGGGCTTTGGTATTTTCAAACGCAAGGTGCCTGCCTAGGGGATGGGAATGGGCCAGATTAAACACAGTCCTCCCTAATATATATTATATATAATATAATATATTTTATACATATATATATATATATATATATATATATATATATATATATTTTTTTTTTTTTTTTTTTTTTTTTTTTTTTTTTTTTTTTTTTTTTTTTTTTAAACTGTTTTTATTAATTTTCATTTGTACATATACAACCAAACATCTTTAACCAGTAGGGGAACAAAACACGCAAGGGGAAGGAGGGGGGAACACTCATAACGTTTTAGTCAACAAAAAACAATCACATAATCAGCCAGTTATATTTGTGATATATCATGTGGAATATCAGCCAGTTATATTTGTGATGTACCATGTGGAGTATTGGAACAGTTCGATAATCAGTTTACTTTCCGAGTCTGTAAAGGCGTAAAGCATAAAGTGGTACCACTGTTGCCAAAAGCGAGTTATGGAGTCATCGCCTTGTAGTTGAGCATCCAACATCTCTCTGTGAAACAAGACTTTTAGGGAAGAGAGGACTTGTTCCAAAGTGGGTGGAAGAGGTTGTATCCAATTGTGCATAATTGCACGCCTGGCTGCTAAAAGGCAAATATTAGTCCATGTCCGTATAGAGCGTGGTATAGTGTCCGTGGCTAGACCATCCCAGGAACCAAACAGCAGCAGGGACGGAGTATGTGAAATTGGATGACACGTTAATATCCAATGTTACTGTAGTTTTTGATGCCAGAAGCAGGTAATATTTGAACAGAACCATAAGCGGTGTGATAAAGAGGCATTAGTACAATTGCATTTGGGACATTGAAAATGCCATCGCTTGGGTTGCGGGGTAGATGTGGAAGGCCTAAACACTTTATAGGCCCTATGTAGTAGCATAAATTGGGATTCCCTCCATACCTCATTAACTATACTCTTCCTAACTGTTAGGTAACCCTGTATAGCACTATCCACTATGTCTGGATCTGGAAAATCTTTTTGCCACATTTTCACATTGGAAACTGATAAGGGTTTGATAAAAATAGGCAGCATGTATGCGTGTATATTAGAAATATTTGGAGGAGACAGCGACAAGAGCTTGTTAAAGCCATTAGGACGAGACAGCTCTGCATAGTATAGCACCAAAGATTTAAGATAGGACATAGCCTGGTTGTAGTACAATGGATGAAGTGCCCATCGTGGGATATCATATTTAACCTGTAAATCAGTTAAGAAAAGTTTAGCCAGATCTTCCATTTGGAAGAGATCTCTAAAGTATAATAGGCCTTTGTGTTTCCATAATTTAAATGCTGTGTGCTCTTGTGCCTGTGGAAACATAGGGTTACCACAAATGGGCAGATACTGAGATAGGCGAACTGGTAGTTTGAACCGCTGTCTAGTCACCTTCTATGCAACCACAGTGTCTCTAATTAATATATTATGTCGCAGAAAAGCCGGAATTACAGAAAATCTACAATGTAGTAGAGCACAGAGGTCCCAGGGATATGACATCGCACTTTCTAGAAGTACATTGGAACAATAAGACGTCCCCTTAAGCCAGTCTACAACATGTCTGTTCAAACACGCCTCCTTCAGTCTTGGGCAAGGCAAGTACAATTTCGTCAGCGAAATTCTTGGGCATTTGCCCATCCACAGAAATTTCGTAAAAGCCCTATTAAGAGCATTAACATCAACATGGGTCAGTAGAAGAGTTAATGTCTGCATGGGATAGAGCACTTTTGAGAAAGACATCATCTTCACTAGGAGGCATCGGCCTTACTCTTTATGTATTCTGGTTATCAAGGGCAGGTAATTTAATGTGTATAAAGATGATGGCAGACGGCCAATATGAAGCCCTAGATACACTATAGAGTGAGTTGCCACTTTAAACGGCACATGTGCCCTCCAGCTTTCTACAACCTCCGCAGACCTGGCCAGAGATAATATCTCACTTTTTTCAAAATCTATTTTCAACCCTGAAAAACTTTCAAAAGTGTGAAACACAGTTTGGATAGTATTACTGTCAAGTCTGGGATTAGATGTAAAGATCAAGATGTCGTCTGCGAAAAAAGCGGTTTGCAATTCGGTAGTATGAACCGTTATGCCATGTAAAAAAGGGGTAATATCTAGGTGTCTGACCAACGGCTCCAGTGCAAGGTTAAACAGGAGAGGGGATAAAGGGCACCCCTGTCTAGTCCCTCTATGGAGGGCAATGGGATTGGATAAAAATCCGGGTGTATGTATATTTGCTATTGGAGACACTTACATGGCCTGCAGTAATTTAAGGAATGAACCCCGAAGTCCAATATGTCTAAGTACCATAAAAAGCCATGGTATGTTTACGGTGTCAAAAGCTTTGTGCGCATCTATCGCAACAATAGCCAAGTCTAGGTCAGGTTGTTGTTTCTCAATCTCCAATGCCACCAATACTTTTCTAATATTAGTCACTGCTGCTTTGCCTTGAACAAAACCCACTTGTGAAGGGGAAATAATAGAGGGTAGTAATTTAGCCAGTCTATCTGCAAGAATTTTCGACAATATTTTCGCATCTATATTCACCAGGGAAAAGGGGGGGTATGATTCCGGATCACAGGGATTTTTATCTTTTTTCAAGAGAAGCTTTATGTATGCTTCTTGACCGGATCGAAAATACACACCATTGTCCCAGAGAGCAGAATAAAGTGCATGTAGATCATCCACCACCTCATTTTTTTAGTAGTTTAAAAAACTCAGTGGTGAATCCATCAGGGCCTGGGGCTTTTCCATTTTTCAAGTTATTAATAGTCATCAGGATCTGTTCTTTAGTAATAGGGGCATTTAGAGCATCTATGTCAGTTTGTTGTTATCGGGGTAAGTCAACTTACTACAGGAATGTTGTCCCAGTCTGAACATCCATCTCTGGGGAAGAATACAAATTCTGGAAATTTTGGGCTAGGCAGTGGTTTACTTCTTTAGGCGACGTAACCATAGCACCCGTGGGTGAGCGCAGTTTTGGAATATAGGTTGGTTTATAACCAGTACGAACTAGGTTGGCTAACATTTTGCCTGATTTATTGCCATATTTGTGAAATTCCAGGGATCTATATTTGCACTTCAGCTGTTCATATTGGGAAAGCCAGGAGTCAAATTTACGTTTGGATTCATACCATGTTTGTTTAGTACTCGGGGTGGGGTTGTCTGTTAGCGCCTGTTGTGCTGCTCTAAGCTCCTGTTGTGCAGATAAAAAGTGAGACAGTCACTTTTTTCCCTTTAACAATAAAAGAGATAATTCTACCTCTCAAATAGGCCTTACCTGCTTCCCAGAACAGTATCAGCTCGTTTCTATGGGCAGCATTATACTGAGCATATTCGAGCCATGCAGATGTTAATACTCCCTGGAATTCAGGGTCCTTGACCAAATAAGATGGGAAGCGCCAGGGTACATTAGGTACATTAGTCTCCTTTAGGGTAATGATCTCTCAATATAAGAGAGATAGGAGAGTGATCTGAAATTACCATCGTATGAATCTCTGGTGACTCAATTCTATACATAATGGCGTCTGTACAAAACAGATAATCCAAGTGAGTTTGAGCCTCATGGGCTTGAGAGACAAACGTATACTGTCACTCTAGAGGATGATACTGTCGCCAAATATCATTTAAAGACATAGCATTAGCAAAGTCCGATAAAACCGCATGAGGTGTGAGTCTATCATTACATGCGACCGAGCCAGAGCCTCCTGTCTTCAGAGTTCACCATGACCGAATTAAAATCACCCCCTATTATTTTATAAGGGGTGGGGTCTTGAGCTAACCAGCTGGACACTTCCTGAAAGAAGGAGGATGGCGGGGCATTTGGTGCATATAGATTTTATATGGACAGCTCATGTTCATGGAGTTGTATAAGTACTTTCAGAATACGTCCTGCAGAATCACTTTGCACTGTTTTAACCTTGCCCTGAAAAGACCTATGGATCAGAATCATCGCTCCGGCTTTCCGGTCTGCAGAAGGGGTACCATAAACTTCCCCAACCCATAGTTTGTTCATTCTATGAAAATCATTGTCACCTAAATGTGTTTCCTGTAACAATACAATATCTGCCTTCAGCCTTTTTAAATGACGGAGTACAGACATTGGTTTGTTAGGGGAACACAAACCTTTAACATTCCAGGAAATTATTTGCATAGAATGTAGAGAAAGGGCATATTCACATATGAAACAGACCAATTATAATATAACAGCAGCACGATAACTACAAGTAGTGAGCACAATGGGATAGTAAATAGCACATTCAGCATACATAGCCCGCATTGAGTGAACCAAGCATAAAAGGCACAATATTCATAGTGGCTGTGTGACCAAATAAAATGAGTGTTTCCAGGGATAACAATAACAGAACAGAGGGGGATCATCGGGAGAACGTAGGGGGGAAGACAGACAATACAGAAGAATGACTTTCCTTTTTTCCTGGCAAAGCAATATCAAACAAACCAAGTCAGTGATATCATCAAAATCATCACAATATTGTTGGAGGCACATAAGGGGAATCATAAAGGCAAAAAAAAAGGCACTTTAAAGCAGAACAAAGTTCTTTTCAATTTATCTCGCCTTGGACAACAGCTCAGAACGGTGGGTGTCACAAATCCTCTTAGTGGATGGCGGTCCTGGTTTCTTAGATACCTTTGGAGAATACACCGGAATTAACGAATGCACTTCAGAGCGTGGTGGGGAAGTGTACGATTTTTCTGATGGTGTAGATGGCGTATCAGATAACAGGGCATGCACCAGACTTTCTGCCTCCTCCCCTAATCATCAGAAAAATAGAGGACCGCTGGATAAGCCAGTGTGAAACGCATTTTGTGACGGTAAAAAGGAGCAGACTTGCTGAAAACTGGGCCTTTTGCGGGATACTTCTGCAGAATAATCGGCAAATATAAGCAGCGAGGCACCCTCAAGGTGCAGATTGCGCTTGTTGCGAAAAGCTTGAAGTATACGGTTTCTATCGGTGTAGTAAGAGTAGGCCACTAGTACTGGTCTTGGGCTGGTCATTTCTTTACGAACCGGGCCCAGTCTATGAGCACACTCTACTTTGCAAGTAAGTTGAAGACCTAGTAACTGCGGTATCACAGTAGAGCAGATTTCAAGTAGCTGTGAAGGTTTAACGCTTTCTGGGAGACCCACAACATGCAGATTATTGCGCCTGGACTTATTTTCTAGGTCTTCTATTTTATCCTGTAGTGCTTGCGTTTTTGCCTCCAGTGTGGAAATAATTGCTCTGGTGGATGTAACATCATCTTCAACCAGATTGATCCGCTGTTCAGCGTTATCTAATCGTTGAGACTGCTCCCTTAAATCACCAAGGTTTTCGGGAATTTTATGAAAATGGCTATGGAGAATAGTGTATCTTTCTGCTCATAGTAGCTGCCAAATTTTAAAGTTTAAGAGCAAGTTTTGTACCAGTTCTTCGTAATTTTGTGCTTTATGCTCGCTGCACCTTTTTTCATGTTTTCCCTTAAAGGCCATGACACTTTTTTCTAGTGACCTTGCTTTGCTCTACTATCCCACAAGCAGATGAAACATGGGTACTTTGTGTGTCCACTTTGATGTCCAAGTAGGAAGTTCATTTTTAAAGCAACACATATGGACCATTGGTGTTCATGATAGCAAAGCTTTTGTAAGACCATGTTGATATTTTCATATTCTTCTTTAAGTTTTGTTGAGTGACCAATTGGAATTGATGAATAACAGTTGCCATAATGCAGTAAAACAGATTTCAAACTTCGAGTGGAAATGTCTATGAAAAGCCGCCAGTCTTCTGTACGGTAGTAGTCCTGAGATGTTACAACAGTACACAAAGTCTCCATCCTCACTGAAATATGGTAGGAGTGTCACCTCTCTTGTCCTATAAACTGTTATTTTATCCTCCGGTCTCAGACAGTTCTTTTCTTTTAGCCTGGATGCTAAAATTTCAGATGCTTGTTTTGACAGACATAGGTCACATATTAAATCATTCAGCTATTCTTGGGAGAACTGCTGGTTTGATGAAACACTCCCTTCATATTCACTTCTACTGTTAACTCCTGGATTACACGCCAAACCCTGTATATCCTCCATGTCAGATACAGGAATATTAGGGAGTGTACTGAACACTGGTATGGGAACATCAGCACCATGCGGCACAGGTCTCTTGCTGATTCCAAATCAGGATACATCCACTTGTTTTTACATTTACATTCACAGCACAAAAATAACAATAATTATGATGCTTTTTGGGCTCTCGCCATACCATAGGTACACCAAATTTCAAACTTTTCAGTTTTCCATTTTTCGACTGACATAGACACTCCACACAAGTTTTGCACATCATATAAGGGAGCCCAATACTTATCTTGGTCCCCCAGTTTAATATCAAAATATGCAAGATACTCTTGTTTCACAAATTCTGTAATGTTTTACAGTATAATATAATAGTATGAGTATAATAAAGTTTGAAACACAAAATCATGTAAAAACTATAAATTGAATTGAATAAAAAATCTATATATTAAAAAAAAAATTAATTTTTTTAAATTAAAAAAAAAATACACAGCGGAGTTCCCTCCCGTAGGAGGCAGCTCAAAGATCCCCAGCTAAAGCTGATGACCGAACAGGCGAGATAATGCAATGAGCTGCAGGAGCTTGCAGCACATCGGTTAGGCAGCTGGCACTGCTGAATAGCGGCACTTGGCCCTGCGCTAGTGCAGTTCCAATGGGGGAGATGGGTGAAATAGTATTGGTACAGTGCAAGATGAATTGGTTGTATGACTGGCAAAGAATGGAGGAAATATAAATTATGCATGGTGAGCATCCAATTAATGGATATTTATAAAGTGAGTGAGTGTAACTCAGAGCCGAAAAGGATGTACTAAATGGAGAGGAGAGGTGTTATGTGAGGTCCTTAATGAAGGAAACAGAATGTCAGTTGTTCAATATTTCACGCACAAATAAATCAAGAGTACCATATTAAAAAAAGACAAAGAGAAATATGAATACATTTACAATTATAAAAATCAGAAACAATATAGAAAATAAATTTATATATACCATTGTCAGTGGCATTATATATTCAAATTCCAGTATAAAAGTATACTATGTCATAGTAACAATGTATAAGTAAATAGAGGCTGAAACAAAAAATGTACTTGGATTAATACTGCCAAGGTAATAAACATACAAAGATCAAGTTGGGTAATGATCTAGTACAGCGGTTGCCAACCAGTGGTCCGTTTGAAAATTTTGGTGGTCCACAGAAAAATGAAAAAACAAGGAAGGAATAGCGTGATGTCAGTGTAGTCTGAAGTTGTATGAGGCAACTGTTGCAGTCACCCTGCTCCGCTAATACTGATTCTCATCCAATTTGTTTTATTTGTTTATTTCTAAAATGCTCTTTCGGGTAGGTAAGACCTTAACTGTGTATTTTCTTTCACTTGTATTTTTAATGGCATCAAATACTTTGATTTTGATAACTATCATTTCTTGTTTGGTCTTAAGGTGCGTACACACTTCCAATTTTTATCGTTCCAATCGAACGACGAACGATCGATTGGGCAAAAAATCGTTGGTAAAAAAGTAACCAACGACGCCGACGAACGAGGAAAGTCGCTGGAAACGAACGACCGGACCGGCGGATCGGATTGCGATCGTATCTATTGTGTGTACAATATCTACGAACGATCGTGTCGTTACCTCTATGTGCAGGATCGGTGCTATACGATCGTTCGTATATATTGTGCAGGAACGTTCGTCGTTCGTTTTCCGACGATAATAATTGGAAGTGTGTACGTAGCTTTAGATTGAAATATTTTGCATTTCTTTAAGATAAGATAACACAACTAATGATAATAGTAAAAATAGTAATATTTCACTTAAATGTGAGCTGATCAATGAATCAGAGCCTCCACAGTCCTTGTCAGGCACCATTAGGAAGATCATTATTTTAATAGTATAAATATATAAATTTATATACTATATAAATAGTATTTATCTTTTTTTTTTTTTTTTTTTTTTTTTTTTTTTTTTTTTTTAGTATTAGTTTTCTAATTATAAATTACAAACATTGGTAAAATAAACAACAAGAAGAAGGGAAAGAGAACATAGTATAAGGGGATCATCAAAAATAATTATTATTTCTCAACTGTCCAAACTAGCCTAGATTTCCATATTCAAATAAAACTTGAGAACTATTAAATATTCATTGTTAACTATACAAAAGGTTTAATCAAAAGATAAATTAATTAAATAATAATTAGTCATCTCTTTCAGGTCCCCTTACTCTATATCAAAATTATCTTAAGTAACCATGTGGGGCAAATAAACATACGAGGAAACAAAAAAATATAATTTGAGGGAACCGCAGGAGAGGGAAAAAAAGGGGGAAGTTATTTGGGGAAACCAACTGGGTGAGGAAGAGTATGGAGGGGGTTCCACTCCTAGAGATTATACATTGTCAAATTCAATCCACAAGTCCCATGTCTTATAACACTTTTTCAGGTTGTTCTTAAGGGTACATGTCAATTTATCATTAATCATTATCCAATTAATTTTATGTTTAGTAAAATCAAGAGGAATATTAGAGGCTTTCCAATAACATGCAATTGTGATGTGGTCTGACAGCAGAATGTATTTAACCAGTCTGATGGACTGTCTCGAAACTGATTCCTCTAGCTGCGAAAATAAGACACTTCCTACTTGGTTTGAGAGATTAACTTGTGTGATTGTATATATGAGATTATTAATTTGAATCCAGAATCTCTGGACTCGAGGGCAGCAGCACCAAGCATGGTACAGGGTTCCCATCTGACCGCAGCTTCTACAGCATAAGGGAGAAATATTTGCATTTAGTTTATGAAATACCACTGCAACTACATTTTACTGTTAGCTTCTATAAGTGATGTATTAAGGGATACTTTTGACATAGAAATCGACAACTCTTTCCAAACCTGAGCACTCCAATCTACCCCTAGATCAGCTTCCCATTGTTTCGGTATGGAAGGGCAAGCTAGGGCTTCCAGGTTGGTGCATTGTGTCTAGGATGTGGTAGAGTGCTCTGTCCTAGAGCTGCTATTTGAGCCGCTCTATGGTATAGTGCTTTATTGGGAACTCTCAAAGCTCCTAATATCTTTGGAGTGTACATCGTTGACGCATTGATATGGTGTTGTTGTTGCCCCATACAAACTTAAGTAAATTTTTCCATATGTTTCAAAGAATCATTTTAGCGATTGCTATAGGGAGCATCCTAAATAGATATAGTAGTCTAGGTAAAATATTCATTTTAATCATTGCTATTCTTCCAAACCATGAAGGCCATCTGTTTAAGTCTCTTGTTATCGTGCGGGAAAGGGGGACAGTTGGCTGATAGTTGGCTGAATAAAACGTTTTCAGAGAGGGGGTAATTTGTATGCCAAGATAAGTGATGGCTTTAGTATTCCACCTAAATCAAAGTTCCCTTTAAGTTGTGTTAAGTTGTGGGATATTGAGGGCCACTGATTTATTCCTATTAATTTTTAGTCCTGAATCTTTTGAAAACAGATCTACATCTTTGAACAGGTTAGGTAAGGAAATTAGCGGAGCCGAAACATACATTAGGCCTTACCGGCACAAACCACATTTGTGTTCTGTAGGTCCACATTTCACACCCTTAATATCTGGGTTAAGTCTTACTTATCTCTAGGGGTTCAATTGCTAGGGCAAGCAGTAGGGGAGCCTAGTACTTCTGCTAATTTTGATTAAAAGAGAGTAATGCCCCTTCATTGCTATTCTTGCTGTGTTGAGTATAAGTAATCACTCTAAAGATCGCCGGGCCAAACCCCATTTTTACTAGTAGTCCATTTAAATATTCCCAGGAGAGACTATTAAATGCTTTGTGCAGATCCAGCTAAAGTAACAATGCATCTCTTTCTGAGTCCCCATCCCATTTCCCTTGTATGGCCGATATCAAATTAATAGTTCTACAATTTTGATCAGGAACTTGACGGTGGTGTAAAAAGTCTACCTGATCCGGGTTGATTTACTGATCTAAAAAGGCCCCTAGACTTAGATAAAATTTTTGACATTATTTTTAGGTCACTATCAGAGATAGGCCTGTAATTTGCAATTTCTGTGTGGTCTTTGGTTTAGGGAGTACACTTATTAGTGCCATTATTATCTTCCTCAGGAACCCTATTACCCTTACGCAGGTAGTTAACATACAATGTTAAATAGGGGGCTACAATTTCTCCAAATGTTTTTATTATAAATGTTGGGCAAACCATCTGGCCCAGGGGCGCTTTTGGTTTTTAGTTGTTGGATAACTTTCAGCGTCTCTCCTGCTGAAAACTCCTTATCTAGAAGTTTTGTGTGAGATTTACATTCATTTACAACAGTCTTGGTATTGGAATCATGAAATTCCTTTTAAACAGCTTTTCGTTTTGTGACAGTCTCCCATCACCTAATTTAATCTTGGGAAGGGCAGCAGTGGGTTTTTTAAGATTACGTTTATGGGCTAGTAAAGTACATAACTACCATTCTGATCTGTGTGTTCAGAATGCAATGTGAATGAGACCGCCCTGCAGAAGCACAGCGCTACCCCTCTCTTTTTTTCACTGGCATTTGCTAAAAACACTTGAGGAAAGTTTCCATGGAAATATTTGTGGTGGGATTCCTGCATTTCCTGTAAGGCTAATATATCCACTCCCATAGCATGATAATAGTGAAAGGCCTTAGTCCTCTTAACCAGAGGATTGAGGCCTTGTACATTGTGAGTTAAAAAGTTAAACCTTGATTAACTTGCGCCATTGGAACCATCAACATGTAATGCTTTTTAGACCCCATCTGCATAAACCGTATATCTAGCTTAGTCCTAAACTTGGTGACCTGTCCACTGAGCAGTACAAGAGGGGAACCAAACAATCACACTCTGGGGAAGCGGAAAACGGGGGGGAGCTTGTAGCGAATGGCTAACCATAAAGACATTTTTTTTTGGCTAAAAACAAAACAAAAATGGGCAGGAAACCTGACCAAACTGAAAATGGGAGATGCAAAAATGGCATACCACCACTCCAGAGGAGACCATGTATACCCCTCTGGGGGTTCAATCTGGTATAGGTAAATGTTATGCAATTGAGCACAAGAAATCTTAAGAAAAGATAAAATAAACAGTAAAGAGCTCCTAAATTCAATATTCATACAGCTAACTTTAAACGCAAAGAAAAAAGCATGTCAATAAATGTCCACGGCTTTGTAGTGAAAAGCAGTAGGTATCTCAAATCCTCTGAAAAGGATAACTCTTTTTACATGTTGAATGAAGAGTAACCAAAAGTTAAAGAGCTCTTCCCTCTAGTTTTGGAAGATGATTGCCCTTAAGTCTAGATAGGAGAAAGTGGTGACATGGTTCCCCTGCTGGCGATCTAGTAGAATGATCCATGGAAATAATTCTATCCTAATCCTTGAGCAGATTTTCACCTTCTAGGAAAGTGGATACCGCATAGAATTTGTTCTGATAGTCGAAACACAACCAAAAAGGAATCCTTAGTATGATAATAGTGAAGCTTCACTATGACGTACCTTAGGGCGCCCTCAGCCCTGGGTGCCGTTGCGGCTCTATTCAAATGGTCAAAATTCTAGATTTAGATCATCACAGGATGGCAGCATAGATTCAAGAAGTGATTTTACTGTAGAATCAAGATTCTTAATATTTTCAGGTAAGCCCCGAATTCTAAAATTATCACGCCGGGAACAATTTACCAAATCTTCTATTTTATTCTGTGCTAATTGCAATCTTTCTTCCAAAGAGGAGATAGCTGTAGAATTTTGTGTTACCCTGCACAAAGTTTCATCAGATTTCCGTTCCAATAAATCTAGGCATTGACCCAGGGAATGAAAGTCCTGTTTCAGGTCAGTGGTGATCTTAGTTATGGACTTATCCAATTGCCTCTCCAACAATGCTCCAACAAACAATGGCGACTGCTGATCTAGTATACTAAACAAATGTATGCTATGTTGATATTGTCAGAAGACCATTATTGATAAATGATAAGTCTATACAGTCTGAATATAAATATTACTAAGATATACAACGGCATCAGGGAAATGACAGAAAGCTTTTTAAATATTTTAAAAAATTATAAGCACCTAATATATAATTTCATGGAAAATATAAAAATTGTGAAGACGAAAGACAGAGGTTTTCAAGTTTAGGTTTTCATTGCAAATCATTAATTATGTATTTATACATCAAAGATTCATACATAATTACAGTGTACAGGCATTAATAGTATTCAAACCCTGATCCTGTTAACATTCACAGGAGTGGGATGGCTATGCTATACATATGTCAAACTGCCGCCTTATAGTAGTTAGCAATTGAAACTTTGGACCAAAAGGGTCGCATGTAACCTGACAGACGTCTTCAAGGGTATGATTGTGGCAGTTGTTATTCTAGGTATAAAGGTAATCTGTGAACAAGGGAATATATTGCAGTATAATATCTACATTGCAGTATTATATCTGCACATATACATATATATGTTGCATAGAACACAAATCAGTATGAGAAAAAATGTATTTTGTATTTTGTACTGATTTGTGTTCTATTCAACATATATATTTGCAATTTTTACACATAATATATTGGAGGTGGCTCAAAATTAAGCTTTCAACAAGTCAGATTAAGGCAAACCCCCTACTTCTAATTTCATAGAAAATGGACAAAATTGTTGGTATTTTACCTATTAGTTCTGTATTGCTTAAAGTATGACAATCAAAAATGAGGCAACCAGAGAAGGGGAGGGAAAATATAGAGGGAAATGTATAGATATGTAGCCATAGGATTAGGCATCTATTTTAATATTGGTGATAAGAGTCTAAGTAGGTTGTAGAAATGGTTTGTAACTGAGGATATCATTTAGGCCTGGTTTAACCATTGAAGGAATAAATTGGAAGACAACTTCTGGAAACGCAATTCTCCATGCCTCCAGCAGCCACCCAAAGCCCTTTATTGAGAGCATTTCTTTTAGTCAATTCTTGCACAGAGGGTCCACTTCCCCATACTTGTGACAAATCCGTGACACCTACTTTGAATTCTTCCTGTTTGACTGAATGTTTTACAGTTTAAACTTTCATGTTTAATGCCAATTTTTTCCAAACCCAGCAACTATAGCGGCTGATCATACATACCTTCTATCCCTTGAGAACTTTCTCCAAGGGAAATACAGTATCTACAATGAAAGAAATGCTATTATCTTTAAGGCAATCCCTAGAACAAGACATCGCTTTCAGATTTGACCAACTCAATAAATCTGTTCACATGCAAGCTACCAGGATTCAACACATAGAGGATAGGAAGGGAGAGTTTCAACAAGCCATAATGATTTGGTAGATGCTCACACTGACCAAGCCAAAGAAATACAATGGCTTAAGAATAAGCTTGCAGATCTTGATGGCCATAGCTTAATTCCCTAGCTGATAGCTGGCTCTCACTCACCCAGTTCCTTTAAAATGCCTAGCTCATTGGTATGAATCTCTCATACCAATTTGATTTGTTCTTTTTTTCATCCTTCTTCCCCACCTATTGAATAGGTAGCAGTTACAGCTGCTCATGTTGCCTGTGATGATACAGGCCTTTTTCATGTGTGTGCCGTTGTCCTTTGGTCCTCCCCATTGCATTCTTTATGTGTGTAACCCTGGATTATATAGAAAATCCCTGGACTCTCATTACTCAAATAACTACAGCCTGGATTATCAGATCCGACGTTATACAAGATCTACAAAGGAATACAGCTTTCCTTCAACTTCATTATGGTTCCTTTGTATTACATCACTTAATGTACATAGCCTGAATAGCCCTTATAAAAGGTTGGCATTGCTGAAGGAAGCAGAGCAATGTCGTTTTTGCTCAGGGAACCCACTTCACTGAATTCAAACCTCCTAAATGAGCACCATGCCAAATATCCTATTTTCTTCTGTGCTAATGCGGAAAAGAAGAAACATGAGGTTTTGATGTGCTATTAGAAACTCAGTACAGTTTCAACCCATCCACTACTACCGAAAGGTCGTTAAATTATTTTGATTTGTCATCTCAATAATGTATTATTTACGTAAATACATATTCTCCAAATTTGGGACAGAGACGTTTCTTCTCTCATCTTTTTAAATTGGTCAACCAGGACTAACAGGGCTCCCAGCTTATTGGAGGAGACACTAATGCAATACAAAATCCTGATATGGACTACACATCATCACCAAAGATTTTTTTACCATATGAAATCTTCTCCACAAACAAAAATTGTTTGATATCTGGCATTATCATTAGGGATGAGCGAGCAAGATTTTTAAATTCGATCTTGCAGCAAATTGGGCCGGACATGTAAGCGAGAATGGCCTTGTGATTCGCAATGAGGTCGTGTTCTCGACGAACTAACAAGGGAAAAAGCAGGGGGGGCGGTAACGCCAAAAAGTTTTGACAGGAATTGCGTCTGGGAGCGAATCATTTGCTCACAGGATGCACAGCAAGGCCCAACAGCCGATCAGAAGACATCAGCGCACAGGTATATATATATATATATATATATATATATATATATATATATATATATATATACACATACACAGGGAAGGAGGGAGGTGTTTGTCACTCCATCTTGTGTGCTGTGTAGAGGATAAACGCAGTGCGAGACTTGTAGTGTGACAGGGACAGTGTAGGAGTCTTCTCAGTTGATTGTTAGCTGCATAGTTCAGTGTTTTATAGGGCAGTTTTGTTAAATTGTCAACAAATTTAGTGCAAGTTATATTGTGTGTATTACACTCTTAGGTGCTGTTCACTGACTGCACATGCACTGAAGGTACAATTGTGGTTGCTGCCATACATAGCTAGTCAGTTTTGGTAAATTGTCAGCAGTCAGCACATTTAGTGTACTCTATATTGTGTATTAGTGAAGACACTGTTAGTTATTTTTTCACACTGTACATTCACTAAAGCTAAAAAATATCAATTGCAGTTCCTATTTACCAAAAAAGACCATTTGGTAAAGTAAAATTTCTGGCCTACTGTAAAATAAATACAGATATTTCAGTGTTTGATTCCTGTTCCTATTAGTGGTGTTTATGCTGCCTTCTGTAGGTTGTCCATCACACAAAAATCCTATTTGCCTGCTGTCACTTTACCTGCCATTTTCTGGAAAACCACAAAGTCTTTTGGAACTTTTGTATTTTTCCCTTGTTGCCACTGTTCTCCTACACATACCTAGCAAATTTGGTGGTTCTACATGTATTGGGGCTTTGCTATTAAGGTTTAAAGTCGGCCCATTGACTTTATTAGAATTCGCGAAATCGGTTTGCCGAAATTTGGCGGACCCATGGGAAGTTCAAGGAAATTTTTGCGTCAGAGGCCCACTCACTCATCCCCAGTTGTCAACATGGCTCCCAAAAATTTTTCACCTACTTTTCACAAATACAATACATCATATTCTGTAATTTTCTTCTTCCTCAATGATATCTGGACACTGCAAAAAAATTTCTGCATCATCTATTGAAGTGATTTTGTGGCCTGACCACGCACCAATTGCTTTAGATGTATTTTGAAATTATTAATACAGATGATATAGATCGCTTAACATTGTAGAACTTCCATAAGGCTTTCCGTAGGGGTATATGTATCAAGATTAGCTACTAACAAAGAAGACAAAGGCTTCCCCCCAAATTGATCTTAGACAGTGTTAATGAAATATGGCATATGGACATTAGATTTTGAGCACCTTGGAGTGGACATTGTAAAGCACTGCGTACTTTGTTGACGATTTATGACGATAACCTGCATTGCACTATTTTAGATCTAGTGAGTAACAAGGTGTGCTCCAGTCTTCTTTTTCTGGGCTTTTTATCCCACCTGAAAATTACATCCTCTGAAACAAGACTTGACTTATTTTGCTCATCCTCACCAAATCTTTTAACTGATTGATCGTTTTTATATGTTATCACAAACCTACCCCTTAGTTGTTTTCTGTGATGTTCTGGCGCTCCCCTGGTCAGACTGCGATGTTTGTTTAAGTTTTTCTTTCTGTTTCTGAAATCACCAGCATTTTTATTGACGCTAAACCACTCTTTTGAGTAACTCAAAGGTCCTCCAATAGGTCAAGGATGCTTTATCTGATTAATTTACCCCTCAATAGTGACCAATCTATTTAGGCAGAAACACAATGGGGTGCACATGAGGCAATGCAGTTGTGTTCAGCGGTATTCAATCACTGTTTTGGTAGAAATTATACTTCTACATGACAAGTAATTTACTAGTAGGTGTAGCAGAATAATAGAGAACAAACAGACCCAGCAGTCAAGACATGCATGTTGCTGATTCTGTGTAATTGAATCATTAATCGAAAATTCAATAGGACTGTGGTCAAAATAATAGCGTTGTGGAGTTCAATTAGTAAGGAAGGCAGTAAATGTTTTACATGCTTATTTTAATGCATTTCTCTCTGAAAATCTGAGTAAAATTGGTTATTGCAGACATGGTTAAGAAAAACAGTCTACTTTGATTAAAAGTTGATTGGAAAATATAAAAAAATATATAAAAAAGTGCAGAAAATGATAGGCTGTTCGACTGAAATGATTTAAAATAACAACCAAAGCCCTAAAGACATTGAAGATAATGAAATTTACCATTTGAATGAATAGAATAATAGCCAAAATGGTAAAGCCAATGATCAGTTCCAGAAAGATCAAAGAAGGTTTAAAGTTACCTGTGAGTACTTCATTGGAAGGGGGCATGCTCGTGATATATATATATATATATAGTTAGACAACTTTTTTTCTAATTTTGGTTCTGTTCATTACCACAATTAATTTTAAATTAAACAACTCAAATGCAGTTGAACTTAAGACTTTCAGCTTTAATTCAGTGGGTTGAACAAAAGGATTGCATAAAAATGTGGGGAACTAAAGCCTTTTTTTAACACAATCACTTCATTCAGGGGCTCAAAAGTAATTGGACAAATTAAAAAGCTGAAAATAAAATGTTAATTTCTAATACTTGGTTGAAAACCCTTTGCTGGCCTTTACTGCTACGGCTTTCAGTTGCTGTTTGTGGAACTTTCTGTCTGAAGTTTAGTCTTCAACAAGTGAAATGCATGCTCAATTGGGTTCATATCAGGTGAGTGACTTGGCCATTCAAGAATATTCCACTCCTTTGCTTCATTGTCCATCTGTATTATGAAAGGCCTCCCAATCAATTTGACTGCAGTTCGCTGGATTTGAGCAGAGTATGTCTCTGAACACCTCAGAATGCATTCGGCTGCTTCTGTCCTGTGTCACATCATTGATAAACACTAGTGTCCCAGTGCCACTGGCAGCCATGCATGCCCAAGCCATCACACTGCCTCCGCCATGTTTTACAGATGATGTGGTATACTTTGCACCATGAGCTGTTCCACGTCTTTGCCATACTTTTTTCTTGCTATCATTCTGGTATAGGTTGATCTTGGTTTCATCTGTCTAAAGAATGTTTTTCCAGAACTGTGCTGGCTTTTTTAGATATTTTTTTAGCAAGGTCCAATCTAGCCTTTCTATTCTTGTGGCTTATGAGTGGCTTGATCCTTGCAGTGCACCCCCTGAATTTACTTTCATGCAGTCCTCTCTTTATGGGAGACTTGAATATCCATACGCCTACCTCTAGGAGAGTGTTGTTCACTTGGTTGTGCTTTGTTTCTTTCTCATGATGTACCAAACTAGATTTTGCCACTCCTAATATTGTTGCAATTTCTCGGATTGGGTTTTTTCTATTTTGCAGCTTGAGGATGGCTTGTTTCACCTGCATGGAGAGCTACTTTGACTGCATGTTGTCTAAATTTTCCACATACAAGCGCACCTCCCACCCCCAAATCAACTCCAGGCCTTTTATCTGCCTAATTGATAATGACATAACAAATCTGAGTTGTTTCAATAAAAATGAATTGTGGTAATGTACAGAACTATTATATATATATATATATATATATATATATATATATATATATATATATATATTATAGTATTTGCAATGGCTAATAGAAGTTGATATGTGTTTTTGACAACAAGTAAATTATTTATTTAAAAATACCAAAATCTGGATTTTTGGATTATTATTATTCGTTTTTTCACATAGGCAGACTACAGCATTCGGTGCTTTACTAAACCCCATGAAACTCTTGAGAAATCCTTGGAGCTTAACCGACAAAGAGGGAGAAAGAAACACCAAAAGAGGCCCAACTATAAAAATGTTGGGGAGGAGGAAGAAGATGAGAAGCCATCTGAAGATATTCAAGAAGACATAGATAAAGGGAAAGTTGCAGAAAACACCTCTAAATTTGCTAAGGGAAGTGGCGATACAGAAGGTTAGAATAGTATGTTTTATACTGCATAATTTTGGTTCGAAAACATGATTATTGTGATGGAATATTCTGTGGTTAAAATCATTTGTCCGAGTCCCTGTACTTAAATTCAAAAATGGTGTCAGACCAGACAATATTTACATATTTACTGCAAGCAAAAAAAAAAAAAAGTTCATGTGGCTTGTTTTCACCATCTTCTAACTACATTTACCACAGCAACAGGTGGCTTTTTTTTTTTTACCTTTATTTTGATTTTTTCCAATAACTATAAAACTATACAATCCACTGTTTTACACGTTGTTACATTTTCATACAGTTGAAAACCAACAATAAACAATTCAATAATAGAACTAAATGAATGAATAAACAGACATACAGAGACATATATATCTACATATATCTATAACCCATGGAAAAATGAAACAACATAAATACATAAATGATGCTGAAAGTCATGATTCAGAACATCTATATGTATCTTTAAATGCCTATTTTAGGCTATAATTTTACAGTATGTGGATAGCAGCATAGCACTACAGACCCTGTAGTGTTCTTAAAAGTTGGAAAACATTTATCTGGTTTTGATATGTACTAAAAGCATCCTTGTTGTTTAGAAATTGAAATGGTAATCATGGAAAGATCAAAAGCAGCAGAAAAATCTTCAGTCATAAAAGAGGAAAATACCACTGATGAAGAGAAGAGTGAAGCAGCTGCAGGAGTCCATTCCTCCCAAAATAGGTAAAACATATAAAAGCATATAGTGACTGCACCCCTTAAAAAGAACTTATATGCATGTATGCCATCATAGTAAGGAGAAGTGAAATTACCATAGTAAATATGCACTCAACCTAGATTTTCTCATAATATTTGAGGGGAAAAAAAAACTCAAAATGATTAGGCACATCTATTGGGCACACAGAACAAAAACTGAGGAAGGTGACTGAGCTATATGAACATCAAGAGAAGATTTAAAGATCGTTTTCTCCCATATGTATTTATATGTCAAACATTTACAAAGATTTGTAAGTATTTAAAGTCGCCACTGAATGACTATGCATTTGTTTTATGGTTAAAACAGGGACTTTTGGGGAATTAGGGGCAAAATGTTGTTTTACAGTAAAAATTCTGCACCAATCAAGATTGTTTCAGAGGCATTTGATATAAAAAACATTTTTTGTGATGTTTGTGATTCATGATGTGTACCCATATTGAAACATTAAAATAAAGTCCATCTCTAGCATAGATAAATAAAGAGCAATAGAAGAGTTGGTATACTTCCATATTGCTACTTCTGTGAATTCTAACCCTCCATATCAGTAGACATCACATGCCTAAATATACGCCTTATGACTGGCACTGGATTGTAAGCTTGTAAGTTACTTTATCCACATACCAAAGTTAATATCTATTTTAGTAAGGTGTGTGACAGTCACACAAAAGTCTGTAGCAAATTTTGAATTTGGGGTCTGGAAGTATGGAAGTCTTATTATGCTGTTTCTGAGAAATGTGGTTACATTTGTATTTTTACAGACCTTTCCTTGACATGGTTTATAGTACACTGGAATGTACTGAAGATGATTATTATACTCTGTTTGTCCTATGTCTTCTTTATGCTATGTCACATAATAATGGTAAGTAATGGTAAAAACAACTATATTTTACATATATGGTTTATTCATAACATGTTAAGTGTGGTATTGGGCAGGCTGGCTAATTATACTGTTCATACACATTGCATACGTACAGCTCAAAAACATCAGGGGAACACTCAGTTACACCAAGTGTCACAATACCTGTCAGTTCCCACAGCGGCCCCTGCTAAACTGTCCTGCTGCATCCTGTGTACCCTGCTGAGCTACCAAACGCAGCACTCACTCTTTGTCTCTGGCTGACAGAACATGCAGCACTTCCTGTTCTGCTCACACTGACACAGCACAGGGAGGAGCAGCTCCTTAAAGAGGCAGAGGCTATTTAGTCTCAGCAGTAAGGGAGGCTGGTGCTGTGACTTTGCACCAGCTACCTTGATACCCTGCTCATGATTTCTTTGTGATTTCTCAACCTAACCTGCGCCTGGAACCTGACTCTGCCTATCTGCCGCCTGCCCTGACCTGTGCCTGGAACCTGATATTGCCTGTCTGCCTCCTGCCCTGACCTGTGCCTGAAACCAGACTGCATTCGCCTGCCACTTGTCTCTACACTGAGTCTGCTCCAGACGTCCTCCCCAGGTAGGGTGACCCCCAGCAGCAAAGAACCCAATAGCCTCCTGGCTACTGGCCCATCACTCCTTGCGAAGTCTTTTAAACTTTTGGATCTGATTGTGTCCAGTTGGAAAATATAGGTGATTTTGAATCAAATTGTCCTGTTTTGGCACAAATGAAAGCAACAACACTTGGACAGGAAAGGCAATGGCAAGCCGAAGAGGGAATGGCTTTACCATGGACCATTGTTCTTGCTGACTGATTTTTCATCAGTATTGCTAGTACCCTTCATCGCTGTATTGCTAGTACCCTTGTCCCTAGTGGTACTGTACAGTAGCATGAGGTAGTACTTGCACCCCACTCAGGTTAAACAGGTTATTTAGATCCTCTGGAGTAGCACATGTGAATATTATCCATTGGAAGAAAGTTTGCTGCCTCCTTTAGCATGAGCTCAAGAGCATAGGGCAGATACCAGTCAAGGAAAGTAGGATAGGGCTGTACAGGGGCAGCAACCCAGCATCATGACTAATATCTGCATTTTGTGTGAGTAGGAACAGTAGGGGTGCCACCAGATGACCTCCAGTGGGATACTTGTGCAGTGTGCATTCCTTGTAGTGGGGTTTTTACTTTGACCAACACTGAAGCTTGACTGACATTTGCCAGAGAACACCAGAATTATTTTTTCCTTTGCACCTCATTCTTTTCAAAGATGTAGCAAACTGGAATGAATCTAGTCCAGGATTATTTGCCTTAAAAAAGCAAATTATTTAAGAAATCCATTCCAGGTTTGCAGGATCACCCAGATTCAAGCTTAGTAGTCTATCTGCTGCAGTCATGGAGAACTTTAATAAATCGGGCCCATTGTCTTAGGCTGGTGCAGTGGGGCCTGAGTTCCTCCTGGTGCAGGAAAATGCCCAGCCTCATATGGCCAGAGTGTGTGGGTCAGTTCCAGGATGAGCACAGATCCTGGTTTGGGAAGGGATTCCCCAAAGAATCATAAGATCTATCATCTGAAGCGTGCCTTGAAGTTATTGGGAGTTCATACAGACACGTTGAGGCCATACAAACCACCAAGCCTCATTTTGAAATGTTTTGATGAAATTCTTGCAAGTTCTGTCCGATCTCAGTTCTTTACTGAATCCAGCATCCACTGGGATAATAATTTTGTTTTCGTTTGACTGTTCTTACATCCCTTTGTCCTTGAATATTTTGACCATTGAGATCTGATTTGTGATTTCAGTGTTCCCTGCATTTTTTGAGCACTGTACTTTTTTTTTTTTCAATTATACAGTGCATTTTTAAAAAGAAATATACTCTTTTATGTTAAATAATTTTGATATATATTTTATGATAAAAAAAAACATAAAAAGGATAACAGTAACTTTCTCTTTAAACTGTATTTTCAGCCTTTTATGTTTTACTACTTATGGATATATTTCTTGCTGTCTGCACCCCACTATGGATTTCCATCCTGTCCTAAAGTCTCAACAGGAAGGAAATTCCAAAGTAAACAAAGTTTTAATACCAAAGAGTTGTCTCCAGAACAGGTGTCATTATTGGAGGATGTTTCTTCTCATATTGCTCCAATGACACGTGAAATGTTGGCTTTCACCTAAATTTTTGTCTTCAGGGACAAAGTCTGCAAACCTAACTTCCTGGCTTTATCCTTTAAATAAAACTCCTAACTGCAGAGGATATGTCCTATCTACCATGCCATCCAAAGGGTTTAAACAAGCAGGTATAAATCTGTTTACAAATTGTTTAGGCACCTCTGCTCATAATTGTAAATGTCATCTAGGTAGCTGTAAAGGTACACCTCTGAGGTGCCACATCCACCCTGATTCCTGGGTACTCTTCTGGTAGCCTTGGGCCAGTAAAAAATTGATTCAGGATGCTGATTTTGCTGGTGTGCACTGAACCCAAATGTAAAAAATCTTATCACTTTGAACATATTTTATAAAATACACCACACACATGTTAAAAATTGGTAAGTTACATCAAAAGTTAGGGAGCATAATTTATTTACAACATCATTATGTTGTAAAAACTATCAAAGTTACCATATTTTTCGGACTATAAGACGCACTTTTTCTTCCCCAAAACTGGGGGGGAAAAGTGGGTGCGTCTTATACACCGAATACATGTTAAATATACCGGTAATTAAAAAAAATCATACTCACCCGATCCCGCGATGCTGTGGGCTTCTTCTTCTCCTCGCTCTCCTCCCGGCTGCAGCGCGTGTCTCCTCCTCCTCTGAGCGAGGAGAAGCCGGCACACGTGCCCTCGCGATCCGGTAAGCAGGCTGGATCAGCCTGCTTATGGGATCGCTGGGGTATGCGTGTCGGCTTCTCCTCACTCAGAGGAGGAGACACGCGCTGCAGCCAGGAGGAGAGCCAGGAGAAGCCGACACCCGTGCCCCCGCGATCTCATAAGCAGGCTGGATCAGCCTGCTTATGGGATCGCAGGGGTATGCCTGTCGGCTTCTCCTCCCTCAGAGGAGGAGGGGACACGCGCTGCAGCCGGGAGGAGAGCCAGGAGAAGAAAAAGCCCACAGCATCGCGGGATCGGGTGAGTATGATTTTTTGGCACAGGGTGATCAGAAGGGGATACATTGTGTCAATGTATCCCCTTCTAATCACTCTGTGTCAATGTATCCCCTTCTGATCACTCTGTGTCAGAGTGATTAGAAGGGGATACATTGACACAGAGTGATTTTTTAGTATTTTGTTCAGAATCTTTTTTTTCTAGGTTTTTCTCCTTTAAAATTGGGTGCGTCTTATAGGCCGGAGCGTCTTATAGTCCGAAAAATACGGTAGTTCTGATGTTCAAGAAAACATCTTGTTTATCAGTTTTGTTTCCACTTTCTTTTCTTTTTTTTCAGGAATAGATCCCTCTAAACTTGAGAGAATCCATCTCTGCTTGAGGCCAGCAAAAGAGGCTAATACCTATAACCATGTATTAGTGGAAAGACTTATCAGAATAATGAACAATTCAGCAAATTTAGGTACAGAAACTTTTTTTCCATACAAATTTAAGCTGAAAATATTTAATCGTTCATTTATATGTTCAAGTGCTAAAGTTGATAATATTTTTGCATTTCTGCAGCAAGAAAAATTGTTACCTAGCATACCAGAAAACCCGTATTTTGCTAAATATTTTGTGAAAAATCTGAACAGTACTTGTGATGAAGTATTACAAAAAAACAGGAAATGAGTCTCCTGCTGCCTAAACATAAAGACATATATATATCTCAATAGTAAAAGTCCAAGCTCTTCAATATATGCTGATTTTGATCTATTGTATTGCATCTATTAATGTTATTGTGTTAGATTTTCGTCCAAGATGAGCCCAACAGCTTGTATTGGCTAAGAATCAGCCGGCGTGTGTAGGTAGCTTAACTTACTCCATTTGATTTTACCTTGGAAGGTTGCCACCTTTTTGGTGTCCTCCTCCCCCCCATTATATATCAGCACATGACGAATTATTCCCATTCCACTCCCACTCTCAGGACCTAACTAGATAAATTCAAGGTGGTCCACACCCTAGTGTTCCTTCTCTTTCCTGTGTTATCGCTGCACTGGTGATGCCACCTGGCTGGAGTAAATTTCTGTCTGTCCAATGTCTAGGTGAAGTCCCCTCTGTGTGGTTGCTAAAGGCCATTTTGGAAGGGATCCCTGCTGCTTTGTCCCTTTAGGAATGAAATAGTGCTTGATAAATTTAAGCAACAGTTTATCACACACACTCCATCTCTGATATATGATAATCTCTGAGGTATGGTAATCTCCCTATATGTTTGGATCATAATGTGAACCCTGGAATAGGTTTGCTGGTCAGTAAAAGCTCTATATCTTTTACGTATGTCATAAGGATTCTTGTATGTGGAGCCACAGACACAATATGTGTTTAAATACTTTTTTCCCTAAATAGAAGTCTTGTTGCAGGAGCGCGGTGTTCAGGCATACAATGGCATGTCTTCAGGTGTGTCCTGTATTGCAGGCAGGAGTTCACTGAGTCTGTCAAGCTCTGTATTTGCTGCAAATATCACACCTAGTGGAGGATCTGAATGATACAAGTGATTCTGTTAATGCTCTGTGCTAAGGAGCCATCATTCTGCATAATATGTGTGTGCAATGCTGACTATTGACAGCCTACTAAAGCCTTTTTTTTACACAATGACTTCATTTCAGGGGCTCAAAATTAATTTGACAATTGACTCAAAGGCTACTTTAGGGGCTGGTGTGGGCAATTCCTTTGTTTTCATTATTAATTAAGCAAATAAAAGGTCTGATTTAGGGGTCGTGTTTGTATGTGGAAGATTTTTTGCTGTGAACATACAACATGCGGTCAAAGGAGCTCTCCAGGTAAAACAAGCCATCCTCAAGCTGCAAAAACAGAAAAAACCCATCCGATTGCTATATTGCTACAATATTAGAAGTGGCAAAATCTACAGTTTGGTACATAATGAGAAAGGAACAAAGCACTGGTGAACTCAGCAACACCTAAAGACCTGGACATCCACAGAAGACAACAGTGGTGGATGATCGCAGAATCATTTCCATGGTGAAGAGAAACCCCTTCACAACAGCCAACCAAGTGAACAACACGCTCCCGGAGGTAGGTGATATCCAAGTCTACCATAAAGAGAAGACTGCATGAAAGTAAACCCAGAGGGTGCACTGCAAGGTTCAAGCCACTCATAAGCTTCAAGAATAGAAAGGCTAGATTGGATGTTGCTAAAAAAAACATCTGAAAAAGCCAGCACAGTTTTGGAAAAACATTCTTCAGACAGATGAAACCAAGATCAACCTTTACCAGAATGATGACAAGGAAAAAGTATGAAGGAGGCATGGACCAGCTCATGATCCAAAGCATACTACATCATCTGTAAAACATGGCGGAGGCATTGTGATGGCTTGGGCGTGCATGGCTGCCAGTGGCACTGGGACACTAGTGGTTATCTATGATGTGACACAGGACAGAAGCAGCCAAATGAATTCTGAGGTGTTCAGAGACATACTGTCTGCTCAAATCCAGCTAAATGCAGTCAAATTGATTGGAATTATGAAATTGATTTCATAATTCAGATGGACAATGACATAAAGCCAAAGCAACCCAGTAGTTTAATAAAGCAAAGAAGTGGAATATTCTTGAATGACCAAGTCACTCACCTGATCTGAACCCAACTGAGCATGCATTACACTTGTTGAAGACTAAACTTTGGACAGAAAGGCCCACAAACAAACAGCAACTGAAAGCCGCTGCATTAAAGGCCTGGCAGAGCATTGGAGGAAACCCAGCATCTGTTGATGTCCATGAGTTCAAGACTTTAAGCTGGTATTGCCAGCAAAGGGTTTTCAACCAAGGATTAGAAATGAACATTTTATTTTCAGCTTTTTAATTGGTCCAATTTTTGTGTTTTTTCCCATCTCAGCAAGCTATCATGTGTCTGACCACCTCAGCCCAGAAAGGATTTGGTCTGTCTCTGTCAGCCATAGGTCTACCTTCACTATGTCATGTCTTTTTGTAATGTTTCATAGAGGAATATAGATATTTATCTTAATCCAATCATCTTAGCAGCTGGTGCAGCTTGTAAACCTGCCATTGCACAGTTTTCAGTCTCGGGAGCCCTTGAAGTTTGGGCAGAGTACTGATTCAGCAGACTCGCCAAGCACAGTAAACCTGAGATGTTGGCTGCAATTAAACATCTGCAGATTTTGACTGGTTGCCTAGTGGAAACATTCATTGACCTAGTCAGATATGTGGCCAGAATTATGCTTTGGTAGTTACCAGAAAAAAGCCCTTAGACTCAAGCCATAAGTGACAGACTCCAATTTCAAGCAAGGTTGGTGCAGAGTTACCTATAAGAGACAGAACCTCTGCCATGATAAACTGGATTATGCTGTAGCCAGAACCACCAGCAGGAACTAATTAATTTAATTCCAAGAACAAACCACTAATGACACAAGAAAGCCTATTTAGGAGGCCTGCTCTTGATAGAGAAAAGGATGCATGTGAAGACCCTGTTGTCACAGGGTGTAAGTATCCCTGTACCTTAGGAATATTGTTCCATGGGTGGTTGTTTCCAATTTCAAGAAAACTGAGGATGTAAGTCAAAGATATAAGTCAAATAGCAGATCCTTGGAGATGAAGCCTCCATAAATCCCCCTTTAGGCTGTTCTGCCAACAGATTGGTCTATTTCCATCAATTAGATGCATACTTCCCTGTTCCTCCACACTTTCAGAAATTACTTTGCTTTGCATGCAACCCTTTTTATTCATTGTGCCAAAAGAGATCTTTGGGGTGCCAGTGTATGTTTCTAACATTGGTTATTGTTCTTGTATAAATACATTCTGTCTGTAGGACAATGTCATTCATGGTGACATGATATCCTAAAGTTATGGGCACATGGGTCTCATTGGTAACTATTACATAGTGGGCCCCAAAGGAAGTTTTAGCCCTTCCAGAAGGGAAATTAAACTTATATGGTGATTGAACAGACAAGACTTTTCTCTTTGAAAAATAGGTTCTTTGTACTATGGTTCACATGTACTATGGTTGTACTATGGTATGGCAGCAAGCCCGGGGGTCATTTGACCTGACAATGAACTGTGTTTTTCCTGGTGCTTTCAGTTCACAGGTTTTTGAAGTGTTTCCCGAAGGAGCTGACATTTTTAGCGTGCCATCTTCAACTGGCTGAGATGGCTGTGGTGCATGCTCCTAAGGTAACTGAGTGTTCAAGCTCCATTTCATAGTTTGTCTTGGTCCCCTGTTGCATCCCAAAACGATGCAGCACCTGGTGTCCTGGATCTTGAAAGGCAAAGATGGATGCATCTAGACTGCTATGAATGGGTGCTAAAAACCCATAATAAAGACACAAAAATATTACCAATACCAAATTCAAGTTTTGCAATAATTTGGGGTCTTTCTATGATGTAACGTCTAGAACACTGGACTATAAATCCTGCAATGGAGTTCAGAACTCGATTGCAGGATTTACCTTCCCTTTATAAAGCCTGTATCAAGGTGTCTGTTACTGCCACAGCTGTTGCTCGTAATGTGGTGCATTATCCATAGGGTCATCATGGTTACCTAATACCATAGACTTTGCAAAGCGCTATTGGATCAGTGTTCCCACAAATGCTTCTCACTCTGGAACTTCTTACCGTGTAGGACTTGGGTTCAACACACTGAAGGGTAAGGATGCAGATGTCTCATCATTCACCGCTTACTGTTAGTCACTCAACACTTTTTTTTTCATTCAATTCCTTATGAAACTGCTAGATCCCTGGAAGGCGAACTATCTAGTGATCAATTTTTTCTCATATCAGATGCATTCATACAAGGGTCAAGATCTCGCTAGGCCTGCCATCACTGAAGGCGGACCTTTTTGTGGCTCTCATTGTGGTCAGAAGAGTTTGATATTATCTTGGGTACCTAAGAGCCATCTACCATCTTCTTTACAGACAGGGTAGTTATGTTTGGCCCCAGCCCAATGGTTACGCCAACCTTTCATCTAATTGGGAGACTGTGCTCCCCACGTTCTTCCAATGATCAATGGACCAGTAAACTTTAAATCAGCAGTACCCTCCAAGAATACCCGAATGCCTTAGTACCTACTGTATATGTCATTCAGAACACTTTTTTTTCTCTTGGGGTCTACTAAAGAAAACGTAGGCCTCCTGGATTATCCGAATAATCTGCATAGTTAATCAGATAAATGATTAGAAATCCTTTTAGGGGGTCACAGCTCATTTATAGTATGTCTTTATCCTGCAGAGGCTAAAGAAAGTGTCATTGGACACCTATTGTAAGGCAGCACACATTAAACTGGCAGCCTTAACTGCTGTTAGTTTTGGTCAAAAAGGTCTGTCTACTGGTTTCCTTGTGTGTATTTAAGTATTTTTTTGGACACTAATAAATGCGGGAACTAAATTTGTTTTTTATCTTCTTACCAGAAAATTAGTTTGTTTAGTAGTTCATTGGACGGCACATTTTCATTCAGCCTGGTGGGTGATTTATTGTTGTCCCCTTGCCACGGGTAAATTGTTTTATGGAAGCTTGATTTAGCTTTAATATGTCTAGTATCTAAGCTTGCTAGAGACTGTACCCACACATTGAAGAAAATACTTTTTAGTCCTCCAATGAACTTCTGGAGAAATGGTTTCTAGGTGAGTGAAAAAAATGTAAAAAACTCACACTGCATGTGCGTAAAATACAAAATGTTTTTCAGTTGAGCTGTTTTGTGATATGCTGTGTAGTAATGTAATTTAAAAGGCAATATTTTCAGTTTATAATAAAAGCAATTAATGCTTTCTGATAAAATGCACATTCCTTTCCACTTTCAACTTTGTCTCTAACAAAGCTACACACTTTTTTTCCGGTCTTGTCACAGAAAGCAAAGTGCGTTTGGCAACCTTGGAACTTGCATGCATTCTCCTGAAGCAGCTTGTTCTGTTTGAAGCCGACTGCATCATAAAGGATATCCATTTAGCATGCTTGGAGGTACAACTATTTTGAAAATTATTTAGTACTGTTTCATTGATGTGCAGCACACTGTACAAACAAAAAAAATATCTCTTGATAAATGCAAAAAAAATTCTGATTCGCTATGGACTACTGCAATTTGTTCTTTTAGTATGAGCTTAGTATTTGTTGCCTTGGAGGATTAATAAGGTTTACCTTTTATTCATTACTTCAGGCAACAACTTTTGCAAAACTGTACCTTTGCCTATTAGTTTACATTTACCTATAGTTAGCATTTTGTGCTTTTTATAGTTCTTAAAAATAGGTGGAATTCTGCTAGATGTTATGCTAGCTTATATTTTACATATGCCTACCTAAACTTTTAAATTGAACCTGGTATTTCAAGACATATTAAATTGAAGGCAAAGCAAGAAACCAGTAACTGAGCTGCCAAAATGTATGGATCAACTTGAGAATATATATATATATATATATATATATAATGAGGGAAAGAAGTATTTGATCCCCTGCTGGTTTTGTAAGTTTGCCCTCTGACAAAAAAAATGACCAGTCTATAATTGTAATGGTAGGTTTATTGTAGCTGTGAGAGACAGAATAACAACAAAAGAACCTTCCAAAACCCAGTTCTCAAAAGTCAGAGTTTGATGTGCATTGTAATGGGTGAAATAAGTATTTGATCCCCTATTTCAGGCTCCCAGGTGTCTTACTGTATGCAGGTAACAAGCTGAAATTAGGAGCACCCTCTGTAAGGGAATCCAAGCTTGTTACAGAACCTGTATAAAAAGACACCTGTCCACAGAAGCAATCAATCAATCATATTCCAAACTACCCACCATGGCCAAGACCAAAAAGCTGTCTATGGATGTCAGGGACAAGATTGTAGACCTACACAAGGCTGGACTGGGCTATAAGACTATCGCCAAGCAGCTTGGTGAGAAGGTAACAACAATTGATGTGATAATTCGCAAATGGAAGAAACACTGCTAAGGGGACAGGACACCTTCACTGCATCAAAGGGACAATGGACGGGACCTTGGGTGAGCACCTCCTTCCACCAGCCAGGCCATTGAAAATGGGTAGTGGACGGGTATTTCAGCATGACAGTGACCCAAAACACACGGCCAAGGCAACAAAGGAGTGGCTCAAGAAGAGGCACATGAAGGTCCTGGAGTGGCCTAGCCAGTCTCCTGACTGGTTGATAGGGGATCAAAATCTTATTTCACATATTAAAATGCACATGAAGCTCTGACTTTGGAGCACTGGGTTTTGAAGGGTTCTTTTGTTGTTATTCTGTCTCTCACACCTACAATAAACCTGTCATTACAATTATTGACTGTCATTTCTGTCAGAGTGCAAACGTACAAAATCAGCAGGTGATCAAATACTTTTCCCCCACTGTATATGCTATGGAATACTGCAATTTGTTGTTTTATTTATTATGTAAATGCTTCCGTGGATGACACTGTTTCCAAAGTTGTCCATTAAAATTTCTTTACTACTGAGAAACAAATGCCAGTAATACTATTGATGAATTGTTTGAGAAACTTTTACAAAGGTTGGGCAAAATCTATCATACAAAATGTGCAATTTGCTTTATTACATGCAATAACTTTGATAAATTATGTATATGTAAAAACATGCAAAAAAACACTTTTATTGGTATTTTTATGTTATCTAAATAATTTTTACCTAATAAATAATGTAGCACATGTTGCAGAAGTATGTGTAGGCCATAACCATGGACTTGGTGCAATGAAGTGTTAATCCAAGTAATGTTGTCAGGAAATGTGTCAGGACTACAGACACCCCTAAACACACACACATTTTATGGAAAGCTCCTGTAGCTCTGACAAACCTCCATAAATACAGTACACCATACATTAATATATTTTAAATAGTAGTAAATAATCACTTCTACTTGGTATGTTGATTCTTTTGTGTAATACCAGCCCCAGAACAAAAATTCTGAATAAACAGCAGAGAAACCTACAGGTTCCTTGCAGACACAACATTGTTGATTTCACCTCAAATGAGGTGTCTGATACATTACTCTGCCTGCAACGCAAGTGACCTTTTTGAAAGTGTGCTACAATATATATATATATATATATATATATATATATATATATATATATATATATATATATATATATATATATATATATATATACCTTAGAGATTATGCAATTAGTTTATGTTCTGCCAACCAGGAACTTATCCTGCTATTTAGAATGCAGTGACTGGCCCTACTTTTATTTTGCATGCCTAACAACTACACACTATCTTATTCTTTGGATCCATATAGGTGTAACTGTTCTATATGTTCCTAATTGAGTTAATTATGCTTCACAATTTTTTTAAAGTCATACTTTCCGAGGAGGCAACAATGTTGCAAAATGCATACAGAGTTGAAAAATAAGGGTTTTTAAAATCTTCTTTTGGAAGACAAATCCCAAACTTTAATTAATATTGGTGACAATTATTTAACTATATTTACTCCAACAGATAAACATTTAATTCATCTGTCCATGCTTGTCCCATATGTCCCATAAACAGAAGGTGGGTTTACATTAGTCATTAATATGTGGATTAAAAGTTTTTTTAACTGATGTGTTCAAATAATAATGTGATACTTAACTGTATAAATAATAAATAGTTAAATAAATCATTTTACTTAAAGAGGAAGTAAACTCAAAACTACCCAACGCAAAAAAATACGCTTACCGTCAATCTTTCAGAGTAGTCGGTTTACTTTCAGCGAAAGTAGGTTTACTTTCATCGGGTCCCGCTGCACCCCGCTGGGGAGGGCGTTACTAAGACAGATGCTGGGACGATGCAGAACCTCGTATCTGTCTTCAGGCTGGCGCAGGTGCGAGATCGGGTGACGTAGTTTGGGAAAAAAAACATACTGATACCACTATGCATGCTTGAGATTAAACAAACAAACAGATTTTTTACCTTGCATAAAAGGGTTGTCTATCCTTTTATGTAAAGTGAAAACTTTGAGTTTAGCTACGCTTTAATTGTATTTATATTCTTGTGAAGCCAAACTAAATTCCTTCATTGGGATGTGGCATTGAGAGGTAAACCCACATTTTACATTTTTGTATTCTATGACTACGCTCATACGCAGTTCTTGTTAGTTTAGTGAGCCCTGAATTTGCATCTAGGTTTACTGGTAAATGTTAGCATTCAGTCTGCTGACTACCAGATTAAAAAAACAACTTTGTTTTCTTGCTCTCACTGGGATTTTTTTACTTTTATATTTCCTTTCTAAAATACAATAATACAATTTATTTTTTTTATGTTCAGGGTGCAAGAGAAGAGAGTGTACATCTTCTTCGGCATTTCTACAAGGTATGACATTTGTTACTGCTTGCAGTAAAATTTCACTTCATAATTTTCACTTCATATTAAAGGCACATGTTAAAATGACCAAATCTGAAAGTTTTTTTGAACACCTATAGTACTTCATGTTTTTATAGTGCTACTGTATCTCCTCAACTGAATTTAAGACTAAATCTAAGAATATGTTGTCTTTGGATACGTTAGAACTGTTTTTCCACACAGCAATATTCAGTGCAATAACAATAAAGATGAAATTCAGGTAGATATAATAGACACAATAATTTAGCTCTATATTCATTAATACATTGTTTAGTATATTTTCCAATGAAGTGTAACTGCCTGAAGATTTGGTACTTGCCCCAGCAGGGCGAGAGTCCGAGAACAAATGGGAGTACAAACAGCCAATCAGTTTATGTGCTGACAAGAAGCATACTGATGGGAAGAAAGAACAACAGAGAGAGGAATTAAATATTGTGCTAATTCTCTAGTAATAATTTGAAACTGGTAACTTGGATCAAGTTTGTATGCTAGCCCTCAGACTGAGGACATCTAGTACGTTGAAATGATTTATTTTACATGTATATCTAAAATATAATATAATAAAATTTAAAAGTAGTTCAAATCATCTTTAAGAAATTGTAAGTCTTCTAAAATGCTTGAAGGCACTGATATAACCTCAGTAGGCTGCTAACTCCTATTGGCTAGTGATTGGCTACAGTGATTCTCTAAAAACACTGATTTTGGAGTTCAGGTTACAAAGATGCCGTCTCATAAAATATTTTTTTGCTAAATGTAGGAAGCTAATATAAAAAAGGAAACCTATTTTGCTCCAGTATTAAGGCTTGCATATTAAAAATGTGAGCTTAGTATTTGTTGCCTTGTAGGATTAATAAGGTTTATCTTTTATTCATTACTTCAGGCAACAGCATTTGCAAAACTGTACCTTTGGCTATTAGTTTACATTTACATTTAACCTATAGTTAGCATTTTGTGCTTTTTATAGTTCTTAAAAATAGGTGGAATTCTGCTAGATGTTATGGTATGCTAGCTTATATTTTACATATACTAGTGTTGGTGTTCGAATTCGGGCTGTCCTTATATTCGACTTGAATATGGCTGTTTGAATTCGGATAGACCCGACCCGAAAAACATGGGATTCAACGGTAAAAATATGGAAAAAAAATGTGTTTAAAAAATAATTAATTTTAAAGTAATTTATTGAGAGTTTGTGTTTTTTAACTAACTTTTTTTTTTTTTTATACATGTTTTCCCACAATGACATGATTTTATTTGATTTTCGCAGCTGTGGGAATCCTCCTGTCATTGCGGGATCTCGGGGGACTATAGGTGATTAATGGGGATTTGACATCACCTGTAGTGCTCTGTATTCTTGGATAGAGAAACTCTATCCAAGAATACAATAGTACAAGGCTGCAACAGCAATCGCTGTTGCTGTGCTGTGCTTGTACTATGTATTCTTGGATAGAGTTTCTGTATCCAAGAATACAGGGCACTACAGGTGATGAATGGGGACAAGTCAATGGGGTAATCTGCATTCAGTTCCATTGTGATGTCACGTGAGAAACTAAACTGCAGATTACTTCTGCAGTTCCACTACGATCTCTGGGCACTATAGGTGATGAATGGGGACTTGTCCCCATTCATCACCTGTAGTGCCCTGTATTCTTGGATACAGAAACTCTATCCAAGAATACATAGTAGTAGCCCAGGGCGGCAACAGCAATTGCTGCTGCAGCGATGTACTATGTGTTGTTGGATAGAGAAACTCTATCCAACAACACATACAGCTAGTAAAGGGCAATCTGATTACTAGTAGAGGGCAAAACCTGAACTCTCGTACCATTGACAATGGTGTTCGAATTAAGCATTTGATCACCCTTGGAATTTCTAAATATTCGATCGATTAGCTGTCGAATCGCATATTGAGATTTTCGACCAACACTAATGTCTACCTAAACTTTTAGATTGAACCTGGTATTTCAAGACACATTGGATTTAAGGAATAACAAAAAAAATATTAACTGAGCTGCCAAAAAGTATTGGATCAACTTGAGAATTAATCTTAAAAGAGAAAATATTAAAGAAAAAAAAATTCACACTACAAATACTAATTTAGTTTAGTTTTAGATTTAAATTGTAATTTACTGGATTCCTTTAATCATTATGTGTTTTTACTAACTTATAAATCAATTTGTACAGTATAACATATAAATATGAATAAAAAAAAAGGGATGCAACATAATATAAATATCCTTCGTTTTTGTGCACTCTCTGCATTGTTTGAGAAAAAGTCTACCTGTTACTACTCTGCCCACAGATTGTTTAGCAACCTGCAATATCACCAATGGTCTTTGGCTGTGAAGTAGCCACCTTTCTTGGCTACGCATACTTCGCTATCCACTGAGGCTCTGCACAGCTAAAGAGGGTTTTAGAGTGTGTGCTTTTGCCAATTAGAAAATTGGTTCTTTGATTCAATCCTGTTCTGCTTTTGGCTCCTAGCACTATTTAAGCCACCCTAATTCCGATTCTGGTTGCTAGATTTTCAGTATGTTATACCTGTTATATCATTATGCCTACCCATCCATACTCTGCCCAAATTGCCTTTCTAGATACCTGACTTTGCCCCCGCTTCATGTATTCCACCTGCCCTGAGCTTGGACTTTCTAGACCGTAGGTTCCCAACCTTTTTTGGGTCATAGCTGACTTTTTCACGGAGTGATTCGATAGTGCCCCCCTTATATTATAGGATGAACTATATTATATATTGAAAAACAAGGACAGATTTTTAAAATTATTTTATTAGAAGATATTAACAATATTAGTGTAGTATTCAAAATAAAATTAAAAAATATATACATTACAAAAAAATGAATTTAATTGTAGTGAGATGAGGTTGGTGGCAAGTGGCCAGCTATGTGTAACAGCACTCCGCCAGCCGCTTAGTCTCTCTGACAGCAGCATCTACAGATTTCACTCCAGGTGGCAGTAAGTGATACTCAGCATCTCCCAAAACTACTCAAAAGGGTAACCGCAGTGCCACCTCATCGCTAGTCTGAACTTTAAAGTTTGGTAAGCGGGCAAATTGGCAGTACCATGTAAGTGGCCCTTGGGGGTCCCTAACATGCAAACTCATTTTGGGGACCCTGGTCTTGAAATGGCCAAACCACATTTTTTAATTTATATAGAAGGGTAGATAACTCTTTGTTTTTTTTCCAATAAATGTCTTTTTTAAAAAAAAATCAAAAAAACTAATTCAGCAGCATACGTCACGGATCTGTGCAAAAAAAGGTATCATCTTTTTTATTTTTACTTTAGGTCCACTTTAATGAGAAAAGTTAATTGATTCTTATTAGGATTTTATGTTTGAGACCCTGTATCTGGCAACTTGTTATTGGTTCCTGGAACATACACTTTAAACTGTGAATAACAAAAATATGAGCTCTGCCATTACTAAAATGTTTATCTCAAAAACAAAAAAATATAATCCAGACCAGAGCTTAAGCTATTAGAAATAATACCAGAAGACAATATCTTGGTTAGTTCATTGTCAAATTTATTTTTCTACATAAAGACCATACCATATTAATTTCTTAATGGTTTTAAATCTTATATTTAATGTCTTTGTTTTTACGTTTTATTCATGGTACCACATTAAGGAAAGTAATGATCTTTTAAGTTTTCATCATAATGGGCTCAGCAATCACACAAGGAATTATGTTTAAATGTTAGAAAATCTTTAGCCTTTAATACCATGATCAGTATTCTGTAGATAATCCATTGTATTACATAATGTTTCTACCTTTTGTGACATGAGGGTAATCAAATGAAAGCTTGTGTGCATTAAATAAATATACAAACTAAACCTGGTATAATTAAAATTACTTTTTATTTAATTTTTAATAAAGCAATGTTTTGTATACTCTGGTAATCAAACAGACTTGACATTGGTGTATTTTCTTTCTGTTTAGGGAGAGGAGATTTTTTTGGATATGTTCGAAGATGAATACAGGAGTATGGCGGTGAGTTTCTCTATTCAAAATTCTACAGATAGCCATGCATGATTTTAAAAACAGAGGAATTTTAAAGGACAGCTTGACTGAGAAAAAAAAAATATCTAAGAAGAGTAGTAAATGTTCTTCCCTACATTTTATGGTGCAGTTATTGCATAATCATCTTTATGCAGTTATTGCACTCATCATCTCCATCCACCACCTGTACACTCAACCCAATCCTCTCTGATTTACTTGAAGCCCACTGCTCCAGCCTGACCTCTGCACTGATTGTACTGTTCGACCTTTATCTTTCCTCTGATATTATTTACTGCAGCCTTCAAATTTGCAATTGACCCTGACCCATTACTACATTAGGACCAATCTCCATGCTCTTTTTCGTTGTCTACAAAAGTCTAACAGACTATACAAACATCATCTCTCGACTCCACGCACTTCAGTTTGACTTCTGACAGCTCTGTGGGAGGGCACATGCACCGGGCTCGTAAATGGCTGCTAACTGAGTGAGCTGCATACCCCCCAGGATTTTATTAGCTTTTCATCTCAGATCAACGTTGCTGCCTTATCTGCTTCTCCCCTCTTTTGATGGCTTACTCCACCCCTTCCCTGGCACACCCTGGACCACGATGGTCCATGAAAAACTGCAAATGGATGCCACCGGCCCCCTCCTCACCTGCCATTCCTATGCCTGCCGATCCTTCAAGATCCTTCAAGAAGGACTTCAGGAACACTGCCAACTCCTCTCCATCAATTTCAAGATTAGGAGGTAAGTCAAAGAGACTTTTTGTCCAAGATAAACATGCTACTCCACAAAGCCTTAGATAAGGTCTCGAAGCAAATTACTGAGCAGCTGACCAAGGAAATTGGAGGTTTGGGAGGCCGCACATCTGCCTTGGAGTCTCACTGCTCTGAATTTGATAAGATGCTAAGTGTTAGCCCTGCGGGTCGTGCCAGCGCCATTGCTTCTAATTGCAGGCACGGGCGCCGGGTCCTATCTTTCAGGTAGCGTAACTCCACTACCTGTGTTCCATGCCGGAGTTTCCTTCCTGCTGGAGACTTGCATTGGTGTTTGAGCTGGCGTGGGTGTGTCTCTTTTCATCTATGAGGCAACACATGCACACCCTCTGTTTCTTGAGCCTATGGCTGGATCTCTGCAGGTGTTTAAAGGCACTTCGTACTACAGGAAGTTGCCCAGTTGGTTTTAGCTTGTCTAAATCCTAGTGCAAAGGTGGTTCGTCTGTCTGCTTTGCTGTGTCCTGGACCTTGTTTACTGAACCCTTGGACTTTGCCTGTTTGCCCCCTGACCTCGGATTATGTTTATGGACTTTTGCCTGATTGCGCCTTACCCTGACCTCGGATTATTTTTATGGACCTTTGCCTGATTGCCGCTTGACCCTGACCTCGGATCTTGTTTATGGACTTTGTCTGATTACCACTTGCCTCTTGGCCACACAAGCCCTCTCGGTGCTTGCACCGAGTACCCTGACCCCTCTGGTCAGCTGCCACTGACCCGGGTATCGCTCTGGAGTGGCACCTGACAGCTACCCTGCGGCCCAAGCCTATCCTCACCATCAGAGGCTCTAGTGAAGACATAGCGGCTTAGTTACACCCCTCCGGAACATACATAGTCAGTGGCACAGTGGTCCCTCCGGAACATACCTTGTCAGTGGCACAGTAATCCACACCCACGTGCATTACACTAAGCAGTCATGACTGAGATATTAGAGGTGGTGCACACCAAACAATCCTTGAAGTTTCAGGGGCATCCTTATCCTTATACAATCTTATCCGATTTATCGGCAATCACGTCAAATACATGTGGGGGTTCCCCTTCAAGATTTTGTTTATCTTTCGCAATACTAGCTATTCTGCCAGTTTCCTTGCGGAAATTAAAACCCGTCTGTAGCAAGCGTGGCTTTTATCCATGTCACCCTTGACCTCCTCTCTCCCGGCCCTCTGGATTTAGCCATGTGTCCAATAAGGCACCTCACCTATACTTGACCTCCACCACCGAAGTGAGTGATCAATCGTCTATGTCAAGATCTTGATAGGCATGAGTTCAATACCAGACTGGGTTGAGCCACCCTGCTTGATCTGCATCCTGCGTCCTGCACTTTCTACTTTTTGGACAGGATTCCGCACATTTAAAGTGTCACCCTTCCAATTTCACTGATCATTGTAGCATAAAAATTGATGCTTATCGTTCTTAATACCCCATATGTCTTTAGTATACTAGTACGCTTGTTTTCCTTATCAGTCATCTTTGTGTTTCATTGCAATAACATTGAACAAAAGTTCCAGCATGATCCTAGCCAATGCAAATTTGTGATTCATCACTAGAGATGAGCATAGAATATTGGACCAGGTTTAACTTGAAATATTGAAGTCACATTTATTAAAATCTTTAACTTTGGAGATTTTATTTTTTTTTACTACTGAGAAAGTCTGGGGGACCTGTGCTAACATGTCCCAAAAGAGAAGAATGTAAAAAAAAAGTATAAACAAAAATAGCTGTTTTCTAAAATGTAAGCTATTGTATTTATCTTTTTTTATGATAATTGCAAAGCATTTGACCATAGAAATGTCACCAAATATACTGGGTGTTCAGGGAGGCATATAGGAGCATTTCCCAACTGACAAAAGGTATAGGGGGTCCAACGTTAATCAGGAACATCTCTGTATATGTGGTACTTTCACACATTCAATTAAATAAAACCTATTTTATTGCAATAGGCTGGGGAGATATTTGTAGTATAAAAAATAAATTATTAAAATCAGATAATTTCATAGGCTTGAAGCTTGAAAAGAAAATGTGAAAGCTGGCATTTGTGCCCCCCTCACCTGTCCATAAAAGGTTCTCTGGAATTTAACCTACCAAAGAACCCCAGCTGGTAGTGTAATAGGGGGAATAATGTGTCCGAGAACTCAGGAGACAACAACAGAACATTGATATCACTGCAGGGTAAAAGGGAGCTGAAAAACAAATACGTTCGAAAGAGGTAAAACTCAATCGGCTGGTGGGAGGGGATGCGATGGAGGTGAAAAAATGTTTATTTGGAGATATCCAGGCTGGATTTTTAACTTTTCCCTAAGATATTGTAAAGTACAGAAGGTACCTGATATATAACATCTCACAAGGGGGAGGGGTCAAGTTATATTCAGACCACTAGGATGAATGCCTAACATTCAAATATTCTGAAATGAAAAGGCGATTGCTCAAAGAAGAGAAAATGGGGAGGGGAGGGATTTGATTAAAGCAAGCGTCACCTGGTCTCATATTCCTAATGAATGACTTAAAATGGGGTTGATACATTTCCCTCTATGTTTTGGGGGGAGCCATAGCAAATTAAAGACTCCAGTTGGGAAACAAGTCAGGGCTTTCAAGGAGATCTAAGGAGGAACCTCAGGGCCAGAGTGATACAAAATAAGTTGGGCCACTTGATAATATTTAGTGAAATGTGGGAGTCTCAATCCACCACATGCTTTCAGTCTATATAGTGCATTTTTTGCAACTCTGGGTTACTTATGCCCCCATACAAAATGTAATACATTTGACTGTAACATTTTAAGATATGGGATAGGATTGCATTAGGAAGCACCATAGCATAGTACAGGAATTTTGAAAGTAGCATCATTCTGACTGCCATAATCCTTCCCAACCATGATGTGGGGTATTCCTTTCATCTTCTTAGCAAACCATGTAGTTTCTTGACCAGATTAGGGATAATTTGCTTAAATAAGGTATGATAATCAGCTGTAAGATAAATATCCAAGTACGGTTAACTGGAACCCATGAAAAATGAAAAGAGTGTTGAAGCTAGGATACCATACTTGGTGCCAAAAGATAAGTTTAAAGGCTTTGGATTTTGTCTTATTGATATGTACACAGAACACCAAACAAAACTATTTTAAGGTATGCAGCAAATTACAAAGAGAACCATGAGGATTGGAGATCATCATCCGCAAACATAGTAAGCTTATGGTGGCGATCCCCGAATTGAAGTTCCTGGATGTGAGGATTTCTTTGTATAAGGCGTGCCAGGGGTTCGATAGCTAAAACAAAAAGGATCAGCGGAAGCAGGCAGCCCTCCCTACCTATAGTAACAGAGAGTAAAATCGACCATATTTTACATAAGCCAATGGTTTATAGTAAAGTGCCCGTATCTAAGTTAAAAACTTGTCACCAAATCCCTACCTTTTCAGGACATAGAACTGGAATTCCCACGAACGGGAATCGAATGCCTTCCTGATATTCAGCATGGAAGATATGGGATAACCTTTTAGCCTGTTCTACTAGATGGATGATCTAATTTTTTGGGGGGTTTTCAGACAGAAAAAAAAATTACAACAACATACATATCCAGAAAGTAAGAAAAAAATACTATAATACAAAAAAATATGCAACAGAATTCAAACTAACACAAAATTAGAAAATAAGAAGAATAAAGAAAATAATAGGTATTGATTTATGCCAGCTTAAAAGAACTTCATTAGCTATGAAATTACAAAATAAAAAAATGTAATAATAAATGCATGTACTTGTATAAGCAGTATCTGTAATTATTTTTACAAACTTAGGATATACTAAGTGGGACTAGTAAGGAATGATATCATATAGGGCAACCAATCTCATGATAAATAATTTCTTAAAACTATTATGTATCAACATGGGTAAAAATTATACTAGGCTTCCCATTTATTATTAAATGTGGTCAATGCTGATGGATTTCATATTAAAGCTTTTTTGATTTAGTAATGAGTTTTAACTTTATCTATGATTTCAGGTATGTTTAGTGTGGAGGGTATGTTCCGCCATAACCTTGCTATTGTTTAGTCTTGTAGCAAACAAAATGTGACATACTATAGTTGTAAAGAATGGTATAAATCTCTCTATACGAATGTATAAAAGGGCCATTGCTGGGGATGGTTTGGTCGGATAAACTGCACCAAAAACCTGTTGAACATTTGCAACTCCAAAACATGTGTAGAACAGTACATTTCATTACATTGCCTCCAGCATAAATCTGAAAAGTCAGGGACATCCTACCCAGGGTATAATACCATCATAGAAGTATTTTTTGCAAACATTCCCAATAGTTTATACACTTGGAAGCCCTAGAGCTGATTGTTATAGATTTTTTCCATTGTTCTGGAGAGAAGTGCTGCCTCAAGCCTTTTCCGAGATGGAACAAATTGTGCATTGCACTCACATTCTCTTTTCATTAATAAAATTGTAATATTGCTTATATTAATCTGTATTGATATAATAATGAGCTTGAAGCTGCCAAATTCATTATATTATTGTAGCCTTTTCCTGTCTAATCTGAGAGATTCAGGTCTGGTAAATTAAGTTCAAAAGAGTGACGTGGTATTTTTGCCACTTCTAAATAACAAAAGTTGCTGAATAGGCTCATAACATGTTTTCATACTGTTACTGCTGCTTGCATAGGTGGGTGGAGTGTTCATTTTAGGAGAAAGGGATTATTGGTTGTTTATTACAGTATTATTACTATTTGGGAGTGTCTGAAGTTCGATCTCAACCCAAAGTTTGTCATCTGGATTTATCAATGCTAGTTCTAACTGATCTAGTTGGATTATTATTATTATTATTATTAAACAGGATTTATATAGCACCAACATATTACGCAGCGCTGTACATTAAATAGGGATTGCAAATGACAGACTAATACAGACAGTGATACAGGAGGAGAGGACCCTGCCCCGAAGAGCTTACAATCTAGTAGGATTGCGGAATAATACCCTTTAATATTAGAGGTGCCTACTCCCCAAACTTGTTTGAAGTTTAATAAATATCTATCTGCCACTCTTGGCTTTTTACCATGCCAAAAAATACTTTTTAATTGCACTTGAGTATAAAAATTCCTCAGGTATTGGAATTGGAACTTATTTCCTTCCAAATAAGGAAGTTCACAATCTGCCCATTAAAAAGGGATTGTACAGTACTTTTGATTTAGGATTGCTCCCAATGACCTACACCTTCAAGTTCAGAGCAACATTTAGATGTGTTAATGTTATAGTAGGATACTTTTCCAAATTTTCAAATATTATCCAGGGCTTTCAGAGATTTGTGTGGTTTAGTTAATGTTAATATGATATATAGTCTGTGAACATCAACAGTATGAGTGAGTAGACTGTCCTATTTTAAACCCAGAAATCGGAGGGATATGTCTAATAGATTGCGCTGATGGTTTAGTCATTCATTAAAATATTACTGGGGAAAGCAAACAGCCCTTTTTAGTCCCATTGGTAACAGCAAAAGGGGCTGACCAGAAGAGTATGTGCTGTGCTGACGGGTTTGTGTATAATGCCATAATTGCAGACATGCACAGACCACCAAAACCAAATTTAAATAAATTTATTTTAGGTAACCCCAATGGGCTCTATCAAATGCTTTCTTAGCATCTAAAGTGGCTGAATTGTAAGACTTTACATGTTGAAACCGTTTAATAGTGCATCTGGTGCTGTCTGGTGCTTGCCTATCTTTAATAAATCACACTTGGTCAGGATAAATAAGTTATGAAATGTTACACTGACCAATAGATTTTAAGGTCTGTATTTAGGAGTACAGGTTCTTTTTGTTGCTTAGTGAGAGTTATTATATTTGCGTTTGGCTTCTCAGAAGAGAATGAACAAGATAAGGTTACTGAATTGTAAAGGTTAAGTAAAGAAAGGAGCCAAATCATATTTTAAAGATCTCCAGATTTATTCATTGGTAAGAAATAAATTATTCCACCTCTTTAGAAGTAAAAAGGCAATTAAGATGTTTTAGTTGGGTATCTGATAGCTTTAGAAGTTTGATTTTTTCTATAAACTGTTTAATGTTGGAGGTTGTGGGTTGGGGTGTATCCTTATTAATTTTGAAGTTAAATAATGTCTGATAGTATTCACTAAATACATTAGCAATCCCTTGAGGATTGGTAACTTTTGATTTAGAGATTGGATGGTGTATAAATAGGAGTTCATTACGGTTTTGCTTTTCTCTTCGCCAGAAAGCAAGTAATTTACTTATCTTATTGCCTTGACTGATAAAAGTGACGTGCATTCTCCTATATTGCTTTAATCTTGATTCTTTTCCTTTACACTAAAATAATTATTTAGCTTTTTTAGCTGTTTGGTTTTTCTTATGCACTAATTCTAATCCCTTTATCTTTTCCTGTAAAACTTCTAAGTGCTTTAGTTTCCTTTATCTAAAGGCTATTTGTATTAAGGTACCCCTAAAGAACACTTTTATGAGAACACCATAGGGTTGTAGAGTCTACATCTGAGGTATCACTAAAGTGAAAAAACTTTAGGAGCTCAAATAAAATATTTTTTTTTTTACATCAGTGCTATGGTAAGCAAAGATATTATTCCTTCACAAGTATGTAGAGGATATATTCACACTCTCCGAAATTTCTTTGAGGATGGGTGTATGGTCAGATGTAATATTATGTATTTTAGGGTTAATTTTTTGTAATAACGACTGTAAATCTATTCTAGAGTAGGACCTGTGTAAGGTCAAATAGACTGTAAAAGCTTTTTTCATTTGGGTTTTAAAGGTTTAATAGTGGTGCAAGGTTTGGTGGCGAAAGAGGCAATATGCAATGTGGTGTCTGGTATGCTATTAAAATCCCCACAAATTATAAGCGATCCTTGTTGGATTTGTTTGGTTATTTTAAAAACTTTTTTGAGAAAAGGGACAGGATGATTGTTGGGAGCATATATGTTTTAACAATAGTATAAGTGATCCTGTTGATATTTGTTACTAGAATTGTATATCTACCAGCTTCATCTGTTTCCAATGTACAGATGAAGTACAGATAATGTGTTTGATTACAAGTAGATTCATTTTGTGAGGTCAACAGCTTCACAGCAAATCCCCATTTATATTGAATTTGGTTAAGGAAGAGAATTTGGGCAAGGGGTACAAACTCTTTTCCTGCCTCTATAGTTGCTGGTGAAAGATCTGCAAATAGAGCAAAGTCTGTACGAATCCGGTAAAGCGTTACCATTCCCGGAGATTGACATAAGTTTTTCCTTAATGTGGAAACAATGAGTTTGAGCAATGAACTCCCTTGGTATTTTTTTTTCTGGCAAATGAGAAGGTTTGGAGAGTCTGTAGGCTCTGTTGATTAACAACTCAAAAGTTGATGCGGATGGCAATACCACAGAGATCAGCTGTTGTCTATAGGTTTTTAGCTCTGCTGTTGATACACTCTCAGCTATTCCTGTGAACTTAATATTGTTCCTTCTGGAATGATCTTCCAAATGAGATAGCATCTGCTGTACTTGTTGAAGGGTGTCCTGTGGCTAATTTTGGAAGTCCACTTGTTCATTATAAGCTGTGACATCTTCCCCTATTTTGTTTTCGATGTGGCTACCTCTCTCTCCCATTTCCTGCAATTCCCCTTGAATTGTTGTATTAGGATAACAAAGTCCTTATGAAGAGAACATCTGAAGGATTTTGCAGAGCTTGTATCCACTGATGAGGCAGTAGAGGATCCACCTGGCTTGCTGCAATCGCTGATAGTGGGACCAAAATGGGGTCAGGGAAATGCTGTACAAAGAACTCTTTGTAGTTGCTGCAGGCTGATTGGTATTTTGGGAGTGCAAGCAGTGAAGAAATCAGTATGTTTATTGGGGCGAATTATGTCTTTCTTCTTCCCCATGCTAACCAGTGAGCTTTTGCTCCTGTTCTCGTGTTTACAGAGGAGCGTCAGGCAAGTGTGTTCATACTTGCCCTCTTTTGGTCACTATGAACCCCTGATCTTCAGTTCCTTCTTTAGGTTTTTAATTAAATTTAAGTCGGGTAATTGACCAGGCCATTCTAGCAGCTTTTTTTTCTTTCTATGAAACCAATTAAGAGTTTCCTTGCCTGTCTGTTTAGGATAAAATGTCCACCCTTGTTTCACCTTCAGCATCCTGGTAGATGGCAGCAGATTTTATCAAGAATGTCCCACTACATTTCTTTATCCTTCCTTCAATTATGAAGTCTACCAGTACCATGTGCTGAAAAACAGCCTCAAGCCATGATGTTTACACCTCCAAACTTCACTGTTGGTATAATGTTTTTTGACAATAACCACTAGCTGGCAAAACAAATAATTGTTTTAAGTGCTACAGAAAGTGTGGAGAAATTTGAACACCTGTTAAAGCGAATTTCAAACAAACAGAAAATTTTATAATTGATAAACATTTTGATGATATTTCCCATTTCTAATAATTGTTGGGTACCGCTGTAGTACTGATAAGGTTGTGTTCAGTCCTTTAAACCATGTATATCTGACAGGGTCAGCAACCTATCTGTTGAACATATATCCATAAAAATAGGACCATCAAAAAGCTGTTTAATAATACACCTTTTAAACAGCTTTTTGATGGTCCTATTTTAATGCATATATATTTACCATATAGGTTGCTGATCATTTTGATGCCAGATATACTTGGTTTATCCATTTGAAGGTGCATTAGCTACCCCTTTGGGAAGATAATCTGGTTCTTGTTGTATGATACCTACATGACAGATCTTTCTATTTTTGTTTATATGAATACAGACTGAAGGGTTGTTGTACCCAGGGATATAAGGTAACGTTAGGGTTGCTAAGCCTAGAGTGTGTGCTCTATATAAAGAGAGAAGAAGAAAGGAAATGAAGAGTGGCTTTTTGAAGGCAACATTCAAGATAAGGTGTTTTATTGAATGGTGAAAAAGTGGATTCCTGACTATACAGAGTCCACCTGTGATATATAAAGCATATTGTATTTACAAACAGTAAATTTTGCAACCAAAATAAAATATTCTATGAAGTCCTTGTGGGATTTTTTGTTTGTCTCTTAACCCAACGCGTTTCACCTATTGGCTTCTTCAGGGGATGTTTTTTGGAGACTGATACTAAATGAGACCAAGATAGTATGAATACAGAGAAGGGGTGATAAAATTACAAAATCAGCGAGCTTAAAAATAAAAAAAAAACATTAAGGAATACCTTCCTGATAATAATTATTACTGTCAAGGTATCTATGATTTCTCTAGCACATATTTTGTTTTCTTATCCAGGTATAGATAGTTTTTCTAGAGCATTCAAAAACTGTTATCATTCAAACATTGTTATCATTATTATATTAAATACTGCATGACACATTGTCAAAGGCATCTCAACATATCAAACACTGCTCTTAGGGACATTCAAAAATTAAAACACTTCACAATGTCTTATAAAGTTCATTCTTAAAATATATCATATGTTGGTACTAGTTATGAGATATAGTAGTATCAGTGTGTCACTTGTAATTTGAAAAGTGGATAAGGTGCAGAAACAACTTTATTGGATTAAGAATCAGGTACTCTGGCATTAGTGGGATGTTGGAATTGTTCCCTGGTGGAAACGATTAGATCATATAATGTTTATTTACTGGACATGTTGTTATAACAATGTGATAGGTATTTACAGAGTAAAAAAATGTCTGAAGAAATGTTGAGGTACTCACTGATTACGTATTAAAGACAAATCAGGTGATATTCCAAAAGGAGTAAGGTTTTTTGAACCTAATGTCGCTGTGCAGGGCACAGTGGAGGGCGGAGGGGTTTGTTAGTAGACATATTTTTTCAAGTGGTAGTGGAAAATTATGGTAACAAATGGTAATATATAGACAACTCACTTAGTAAATAGTAGGTGTGTAAGTGGTCCAATGTAAAGGCACTGTCCAATGTATAGTTCACGTCACAAAAGATTTTCTATAGGAAGAGATATAGGTGTTGTAGATTATGTATTGATGGATACATCAAAAGAGGTGATTTGATGATCAAAAAGAAAACTTATGTTTGATAGTATGTAAGAAGAAGGGCTTACTTTGTAGTAGAGGCTGGTTTGATAGATAGATTGATAGACCCATTCTTTCTAGGGTCCCAAGGGATTTGCTATTCAAAGAGCAATAGCAAACCTCTCCAGGTAGGGGATTGCTAATGAAGCAAAAAAGGACACGGTGAAACTTTTAAAGTATACCTCAAACCTAAGTATTCCCCCCGGGATCTTTATTAGTCATTTTAGATGTAGAAGCACTTTACTGTAGCATACTGCACAATAAAGGACTAGAAATCATCACCAAGAAACTACAGACAACCTATCCACATAATACCTCTTTTAGCCCTCTGATTACATCCTTACTGGAATACCTTCTCATCAAGAACGTTTTTACGTTCAAGAACGCCTACTACCTTGAACACCTAGGCGTAGCCATAGGAACATGGTGTGCACCTTCTTATGCGAACCCTTATCTTGGTGATTGGGAAGATAACCTGTTTAAAGAAACCAACCTCTCCACATACAGAACCAATATAATACCATGGAAAAGATACATACAACAACGTCCTGATTGTGTGGAATAGACCCACCAACACCCTACAAGAATTTTTCTCGAAACTACAAGTGAACGAATTTAACCTCAAGTTCACTATGAACCAGGAATATTACCAAGCCCCTTTTCTAGTCACCTATATTAGAACAACGAACAAAGGTAAAATACTACAACTAAGTGACAGCAGGCAACACAATCCTGCACGCGAGTAGCGCACACCCTGTTCCTTTGAAACATAGCATACCTTTCAGCCAATACCTAAGGCTGAGGCGAAATTGTACCAGAATAGAGGACTTCAAAACTGAAGCAAAAGCCCTTCAGGGACAACTACACGCTAGAGGCTATGCCAAAAATCTCCTGAAACAAGCCTATCAAAAAGCCCTAAAGTTGGATAGGATAACTCTAATGAACAAATCTAAAACCATCAACAAGAACCAACCACTAAGGATTATAACTACTTTCAATAAACATGAGAGTATCAGAAACAAGAGAGTATCAGAAATCTTGTCTAAACATTGGAAAATCCTAACAATTGACCCCAAACTCACAAAGTTTCTCTCATCTAAACCAAAAGTTACTTACAGAAAGTAATCTTCCCTGAAAGACAACCTAGTATCAAGTCACTATACGGGCTACCACGTTAACCCACAATCATCAGTCACAGGTACCTATGCATGTGGTAAATGCAGGCAATGCAACCATACAAATGAAAACCAAGCCATCATATTACCCAACAAAATGATGCACAGCATTAAACACCATGTTGATTGTTCTACCACCGGAATCATATACTTAATTTCATGTAAATGTGGCTGTTTTTATGTAGGAAAGACCAAAAGGGTGTTCCACAAATGTATCTATGAACATGTATACAACATCAACACTGGTGGAATGACCACGCCAATCAGCTACCACGTAGGATCATAACATAATTTTGACCCCTCCATCAAGTTTTCAGCCCCCTCAAATCAAAAGGAGGTGACAGACCAGATTCTACTACAACTTGAATCTAAATCGATATTTACCCTGAATGCTATGCAGTACCTTGGTCTTAATGACGTTTTTCCCTTCAAACCCATTCTGTAGATATATTTGGGATCTTTCCTTTTACCACATACTCTCTCTATATACTACACCAACTTATCTACTAGGTCATAGCCCTCGTGTACTCGACCATGTATTCTGTATATCTCACGTTATCTACATATTTCATGTCGTGTAATTTGGATATAACATATTTTGTATATTTAAGGCAAACATATGTAAAACACTTTCTCATTACTTCATTCATGCCCCCCATTTCAGACCTAACGGGGAATGGGAGGACGCATACCAACCCTAGGTCCAACTACACCAATAGCCCCCGTTTAGCCACCCTGTTCTGTACAAGGGTGACTAGGACCCCTGATTATTCTGGGAAACCCTCCCAGGAGCCTAGGGGTGAAGCCTGTATCGATGGGGTTTAGGGTTTATGGGAATACAATTTTAGACCAATAGAACATTATATAAATCTACAGTCTACTTTTTCTTATACATATCTACCAGCGCTATACGCGTATATTCGTGGAAGCACACATAGCCACACCGATAAAATTCTTCTTGCTTAATTGTTTCCCACACTTGTGCATGTGCAATAAAGCGTTTTAATCGACAACATATCAACTATGGTCAATATATAGGGCAGGAGTGTCTCAGACACCATTACCGCACCAACATCCTATAACCACGCATGCGCAACAGATACTCAGTGCATGCGCAATTAAAATTTGTATATGTGAATTGAATCTCATCATCTGTGTATAAATACACTGAATAAAGCAAAAGATCTCCTTCTCTGGCAACGACCTGTTAGGAAACTCCATACTTAAGTCCTTTCTCCCTGGGTGAAGGTAAGACAGGCTATCCCTCATACATGTGTTAACCCTTTAGATCATGGGTGTCAAACTCAAATACACAGTGGGCCAAAATTAAACTTGGACAAAGTTGCGGGCCAACCTTGAAATTTATTGAAAAAATTGAGGAAAGTTTTCCTACTCATTAGATATAAAACCTTTTCATATGGAAGCCAAACGTTTTGCTTCAAATTCAATCTGGAACAAGCCTATAATAGAGAGGCACAAGATTTTGTTTTTTTTATATTTAGTAAAAAAAACATATGCCTCTTTCTCCATTTGTAGCCTTCTGAGTTACATTGTAACCTTTTTGCACAGGCTAACAATATTTGTACCAATTTTCTTTTATGAAAATCCAACCATTTAAGCCCATGCCTTCGAGTAGCAGGGAAAAGTACAGCTGAGGGGGAGTGCTGGAAATGCCAGACTCAGCCAATGCTGGGCTAAATTTTATGAGTGGCCTCTTGCTGGAACTCCCTCTTCATTAAATTGGGCCGCTACTAAAATTCCCGGCATTACTTGCGTCTATAAAACAGTCCAGTGCGGGGCCATGCATAGGCAGAGAGCCCACTGGTCTATAGACGCGAGTGATGCCAGGAATTGTAGTAGCGGTGCTATTTCAATGCAGTGGCGGGCCAGCTGCAGTTCATATTTAGGATTCTTTTGGGGGCCAAAGAAAGGGATGTTGGGAGCCAATTTGGCCCTCGGGGCCAGAGTTTGACACCCCTGCTTTAGATACTTCATATCACTCACAATATTGACTGGCAGTATGTAATATATAATAATGATAACAAGGCTTCAATGATAACAGTTTTTGAAAAACTTCATTGGATGTTTTGAGATGGTTTTGATAACATCTAAATGCGATAGTATATATCTATACCTGGATAAGAAAACAAAATATATGCTAGATAAATCATACACCTTGACAGTAATAATTATTATCAGGAAATTATTCATTATTGTTTTTTTTCGATTTTTAAGCTCGTGATTTTGTAATTTGTATCATCCCGTCTCTGTATTCATACTATCTTGGTCTCATTTAGTATCAGTCTCCAAAAAACATCCCATGAAGAAGCCAATAGGTGTGAAATGCGTTAGGTTAAAAGACAAACAAAAAAAATCTCACAAGGACTTCACACAATATTGTATTTTGGTTGCACAATTTACTGTTTGTGAATATATTATGCTTTATATAGCACAGGTGGACTCTGTATAGTCAGGAATCCACTTTTTCACTATTCAGTAAAACACCTTATCTTGAATGTTGCCTTCAAAAAGCCACTCTTCATTTCCTTTCTTCTTCTCTTTTTATGAATACAGCCTAAGGGTTAATAAAAAGAATTTGTTTTCCATTGCTTATGGTAGTATATTGGTATACTAAGCTCTTCAAGGCTAAAGAGGATACACTTTAATCAGGAAAGCTGGGTGATATAGCAAACCTGGAATGGATCTAGTCCAGGAATCAAATTATTTGCTATCAAATAGCAAATGACTTTGAAGAAATCCATTCTAGGTTTGCTGTATCCTATTATTGAGTAATATATATATATATATATATATATATATATATTTATTAGGTATTATTATATATATTAGGTATTATTATATTAGGTATCCTTTCCAGCTTTGCATAGCTTTAATAAATCAGGCGCATTGTGTAAGCCCGTTATTGTTTCTTGTTTTTGAGTCATGCAAATGTTGTTTTGTATGTGATATCTTCTATATCTTCCCTGAAGAAGTGGGTCTCCCGCGAAACACATCGGAATTTATCAAAACATCCTTGCTGTAAATCTTGGCTTAACACTATGTAAATTGTCTTTGTAGTTGCAATATGTTGTGGTATTTTTTTTTCCTTTCTACTAACTATTAATCAGTTTGGATCAGTTTGTATTGAAGAAAACACGAGGCATGTTAATCCATCTTATTTTGAATTTTTTTTTTCTAAATTTTTGCTCACATCAGAACATTAGTCATTTTGATCTAGCCAAAGATTTGATAATGTTTGTAAGGAATTTAACATTCAAATGTATACAAATAATATGAATCAAATTCCTTCCGCAAAATGTATGGAAACACAGTAAAACCAAATTGACATGGGCAGAAAAGCTATACACAAGCTCAGCAAATTATGGGAGGAATCAAATTGTGATAGAGATACAGAATCTTCTGACATTCACCAATATTCAATACACTAAACTTTTAAACTATTTACTGAACATACAAACAACAGCACACATGAAACTCCCTATTATCACCTACTTTACTTTTACCTGTTAACACAATAAGCTTGACATTATAGAATCTGTTTACCACAAAAAAATTAATTCTAAATCATAAAGTTTCATATAAAAACCCTTTTTTGATCTTACTAACCGGCTTACTAACTAAAAGGCAAACCGCGTTGGTTTACGAGACGTTTATATTTATTTAACAGAATTAATTTATAGATTTAACTGATCAAGCTACTCTTCCTGATCTAATTTTTTAGGATTCGGCAGATTTTTTTAAATTATCTCTTATACAGTGACACCAATGTTTTAAATGACATCTACAATACACAAAAGTCTGATCTGCCGGAAAAGGCATATATGCCTTCATCTACCGGGAATACATATATGAAGAATCCTATACGTATGTTACAAATTTTGGATGACATGCAGGAACCACATCATTCTCTACTAGCTACCATTGATGTGGAAACATTATACTCTTATACTCATTAAGTATGAAAACCATCAAAAAATTATTCTTATGTCAGCATGGCTCCTGAACCTTTCAGCAGGGAGGCTTCACAGAACAGCATCTGCACACCTTAACATAAGTAAGTACAAGTACCCAATTTTAATTTGGGAGTGACACTTTGCTAGGACACAAGGCTCCACAGATGCAGGTGACACTGGACCCTGAAGAGGAGGATGGGGTTGGTACTCGGCTGTGGATGAGAATGATGATACTGGGGGGGGTGATGATACTGTGCAGGGATCTGCTATGGCGGTCGGATGTGGGAGCCTAATCTGTTTATGATGGTGGGCATGATCTGTAGTTATTATCTATGAAATCCGCACCAACCAATCACAAAAGACAGCACACTGTTTTGGTTGTCTTTGGTTAGAGAGCTTGGGTAGAAGGTGGTCAAGAGTAAATGGCAAGGCCACTTCCATAAAAAAAAAGGAAGTTTTATTTTTCATGGATGCAAGCTGACACAATACTGCCTTTATAAAAAAATTGTGTATATGTTTTCATTTTTGTACAATAAATGTTGTTTTTATATACATCTTCAGTGAACAATAGAATGCCTTAAAAGTCCCTCTAGTTGGCCACATTTGTGATCTTCAGTGTCAAGCTTTGCACATCCCTTATGCTTTTGTCTGCTACCGTATATATTCACTTCTTTTCCTATCTTCCAATTGTTTGCTGTGGCTCATTCATCTTTGTAGAAGGGTTTGGGTGTAGTGCATGCTTCATTATGATGCCCTTGCCTGCCAAATTGTAACATCTGATGGACCTTGCTGCTTTCAACACCTGACCTTCAAAAATTTACTTTTCACATAAACCCTTATATATCCAATCCCTTGACAGGTGCCATTGTAAAAATATAATTAACTTTATTTACTTCACCTTCAGTTTTATTGTTTTGCCTGATGAGTTTTTATTGTGTTAACTCTCCATTGCACATTGAGCCAATGTTAAACTGGATCAATAAGAAAGATTCTGCAAATGATTTATTAAATATTCCATCTTTATTTATTAATTCTCTCAGCTGCTCAACAGTAGCATTGAAACAAATAGTTAATTGTCTGCCCGATTGGTATAAAACATAGCTTTTTCTTTGTCTGATAAAAATCTAATTTTCACCTTTGTAACATAAAAGCATGTCTCATTTCCAGCATGGATTCTGTAGCAAATATGTGTGAAAGTGTTTCAGTTGGTTGACATGCATTCCAGATGTAGAGGATGGGTATACCATTTACATAGGCTTTGCAAACTGAAATACAAGCTGATCTGTCTCAGATGATTGCTATTACCCTCTATACAGTATTTAAAGCATGTGATACAAATGTATATTTCTATTTTAATGGGGTATGAATATTATCATTTGTTTTTGGAATGCTGTACATTTTTACATAGTTGTTTTTTTTCAAATATGAATACATTCCAAGTAAATGCCACATTTTTGTCTCCTAGAGCAAACCTCTAAATGTAGAGTACTTGATGATGGATGAATCTATATTACTTCCTCCAACTGGAACTCCTTTAACAGGAATAGATTTTGTTAAGCGCCTGCCTTGTGGAGATGTTGAAAGAACTCGTAGAGTAAGTTACTTCCTTTATTTTTATATCCATAATAGTGTAAAATGTGAATTTCCAGGAAATAGCACTTTCACCCTTACCCTGAAGTTAGAGGATGTAGAAGCTTTTATTGCTGACTTCTTTTCAAAAAAGGTAGTTGTGTAGCTGTCATAGTATAACAAGTGGCTAGAATAATTTGTTAGCTCCAATATAGGCAATGTTTTGTAAGGTCGACAATGACACTCATTTTTTCTCTTTTCTTCATTGAAGAACTCAGCAGAGATTTTTGTCTGAGGTTATGCTGCCACCTGCATTAATATTGGCACTAGATTTAACTTCCCTGGCGGTCTGAATAATAAGAATTTTTAAATGTCAAAATGGTGCATTTAAAAATACTTGTTTTAAATTTCACGCTTGGTCCCGCCTCTCAGCCGCACAGTCCCCCCCTAGTATTGATATCAAAAGGGGAACAAGGCAAGAGTGTCCTCTCTCGCCTCTTTTATTTGCTTTAATGATTGAGCCTTTGGCGATGATAGTGATTTGTGCCCACCCAGATATTAAAAGAATCTGGTGTGGTACAAAGGAGCATAAATATGCACTCTATGCAGATGATATCTTAATGTATATATCCTCCCCTCATACTACTTTACCTAATCTGTTTAGAGCTCTAGATAAGTTTGCAGGAATATCAGGCCTTCAAGTTAACCTTTCTAAATCTCAAGCTAATAATATCTCGGATGATGAAATTTTTAAGGTAAAAGACAATTTTGATTTCTGTTGGGAAGCTCAATCCCTTCAATATTCGGGAATCTATTTGACCCCTTCATATAAATCTCTATTCCAAGCAAGTTATATTCCCTTATTTAAAAAAATCTTTGCAAGCTTGAACAAATGGGCTGTTGCCCCTCCATCTTGGCTAGGCCATATAGCAGCATTCAAGATGAATATTCTAATTCAGGCATTATACCTATTTCGTACTATCCCACTGTATATTCCTCCATCAGTACTGGCCTCTTTTCAGGCCAAGGTTATGAATTTTTTGGGGGGAGGAAAACGAGGTAGGGTTCAGAAACAAACTATGCTGGCTCCACGTCCTCAAGGGTATATGGGGCTCCCTTCATTTAAACATTATTATCTGTCAGCTCAACTTTCACAATTTTCCATCTCCACACTAAGGGGTAATAAACCTCAATGGGTAGAGATGGAAGAATTTGCAGTCAAAAGGGGCAAAATGGCATCATTAATGTGGGTTCCAAGGAAATTTAGACAATATAGAGATTGTCCAACCTTAACTCACTCACTAATGCTATGGGACAAGATGAAAATTAAATCAGAATTGTGCTCGGCACATATTCCTCTTGCCCCATTATGGAATAACCCGGAGTTTTCTCTGGGCAATAAAAGCAGGAGTTTTTTTTGGTGGCACGATAACGGTTTGAAACGTATAAACGATATAATAGATAAACAGAACATGCTCAGTTTAGAATACCTTATCAGTAATAAGGGATTTCCAAATATTAAACACTTTCAATATAGGCAAATTAGGGACAAATTTCAACCATTTATAGTATATTGATGTCATCTTCTAATAAACTAAATTATATGAAGTCTTGGGATAGAGATTTAGGTAGAACATACTCAAGGGAAGAGTGGAATGATATGGCCTATTCTCTCTCCAAAATATCATTGAACTCAACATTAGTTGAGGCCAATTATAAAGTCATGCTTCGTTGGTATTTGGTCCCTGAAAGGATAGTTATACATGTTGGGTATACTCACAAAGTATAGGAATATAGAATATGTTAAGGTCTGTGGTTATATTATTTGTCTAGTAAAATATGTAAGTAGTGTGTCATGACCCAGGATTGGTAAATAATTTATAGAATTGATTTCAAAAAGATGTATTGGTGTAAAATTGTTTGTATATATGTCTTATTTCATAAAAACCTAAAAAAAATATTGGAATATAAAAAATTATTGTTTTAGTCATGTAGATTGTTGAGATGCAACCTAAAACCATGTTCTTTTTAGAGAGAAGGACAGGAAGAACAGAACATTATTCTTCCACATGAGCCATGCCTATTCATTCTTTCTCTATTTATTTTGCCATTAACTTATCATTTAGGATGCTAACACAGACCTGTAGAATTTGAGATTTGTCATCCCAATTGCAAGAGAAGCAGTTCCAGAGCAAATTTCTTTATCTACTGCCCTTTAGAACAATCCAAAATATTACTAATTTTACAGTGGATTGCTAATGAAGGGAATGATTAATATAACTATATAATTCAAAAGACCTGATACCTTCCAAATCATTAAGTGTCAGCTTCCTGGAATTAACTGCGACTTTAAATACACCTCTTACCAGTAAAAATGTTGGAGAATGTGTTCCTTCACTACATATTGTAGGATTCTAGCAAAGTAATTGGCTAAATTATTGCAGGATAAACAGGTCCATAGCAGAAATATAAAAGTTTAGGTACGTTGAAGGTTAGTATGTGTTAGAGCTGAAACATACAAAAGGAATTTTTCCTTGCTGACCTCTAAGGGGGAGTGGTCAAGGCTTCACAGGTGATTTAAGTTCCTGGGGCACTCATTTTGAGCTTGCTCACTGTTTGGCCTGTGAAACAAGTGAATTTTTAATCAAGTGGAGTTAGAAAAAACAGGAGTTGGATATTGTGCATTTGGGAATTGTGTCTGTTTGACTGTTGGGTTGTGTTTGCTTGACAGTCAGTTTTGTTTTTCCTTGCCGACCTCTAAGGGAGAATGGTCAAGGATTCACAGGTGATTTAATTTCCTAGGGCACTCATTTTGAGCTTGTGAAACCAGTGGATTTTTAACCACCTGGGCATCTCACTGATGTCTAGATTTCTTTACCAAAAGCATTACACTGTTTTTCATTAATTTTTTTTTTTACATTGTAGACCTGTAACTTACAGAAATATGTCCGAACAAGGGTCTAGTAGATATCATGAATATAAAAAAAGTTTGAAACACACAATCATTTAAAAAAAAAATTAATTAAAACACAAAAATCAGCTTAAACAAGAATACATAAATAAATCAAAAATACTGAAAACGCAATAATTCTGTATACTGTATAGTAATATAATTTCTAAAACACCTCCCTAGTGTGGTAAATTTTAAAACAGAGTCCAACGTCACCTATCGACAAAACCACATAAATATGTTTTGTATTGGATTGGATACAGGACTTTGTATTGAATCCAATACAGAATATTTGAATTTCCCGCTACGACCCCCGTCGACGGGCGCATGCACTGACATCATCAGGAATTGCCGAGGGACGCGCGCGCGACCGCCGGGTGTTCTAATTCTTTCTGAACTTCCATGCAAAAAGTGCTACATTTTTTGCATTGAAATTTATTTTAGATTGTAGGCTATAATTCACCGAATTACTCAATAATTACTTATAATTCACCGAATTACCGCATACCTCACCGAAATATGTCCTAAATTTTATAAATTTAATAATAAAAATTTTTTATAAAACATAAAAAAAAAAAATCTTTTAAAAAAAAAATCTTTAGTTGAATTTCCAAGTTATTTACTTTGTATTTATTTTATATTATTTTGTATTGGATTGGATACAGGAGTTTGTATTCAATCCAATACAAAATCAGAGTTTGAATTTGAATTTCCCGCTGATGGGCACACGCGCCAACGACGTCATCACGCGCCGACGTACACGCGAACACAGCGGGAAGATGCCAACGGAGAAGACAGGCACCGCACGCTGGAGAGGGAAATCGACGCTGGAGAACTCGGATGGAACAACAGAACACGAGATGATCACAGCGGCAACAGGTAAGAGACGGCTTTTAACCACCTGCGAAAAGTTCGGCTTTAACACTTTCTGCAAGTCTTTTTACCCCGAACTAAGGTCGGGTTAAACGCCCGGGTGGTTAATCAAGTGGAGTTAGAAAAAATAGGAGTTTGAAAACAAAAGGAGTTAAATCCTTAACCACAAACTGTAAGTAAAGGTTTATAACTCCTTGTAAACAAAAATTGTAACTGGGAAAATGAGTGGTAGCAAGGTGGAAAGTTTGGTTAAGTGCACAGTCTGTCACATGTATGCACAAATGGAGCAACAGCTCCTAGGTGAATACCGCTGTGACAAATGTGAGCAAGTTGCCTTTCTGGTATATCGCATTGGAGAGCTGGAGAAGCGCATTGCAAAACTGAAATCACTGGATCACCTTGAGAGGGGTCTCCTCCTCACTGAGCAGGCAGTTAATTGCTTAGATATGGAGGGTGGAGAGGTTAATCAGGATGAGGGTAAGGAAGGCCAGCCCTGTGTTTGAGCACCCCAACATGTTTGCAAAGTTATGTGAAGATGTGCAGGGGCCAACTCTAGATGTTACCGCTACCCCTAAGACCCGGGAGAGCAGCACATCTAGTATTGGTGGGGAGGGAAACGCAGGAAGGAAAAGACAATTGGTAGTCATAGAGGATTTTATGATCAGGAGGACAGATAGAATAGTTTGTCGCCCGGATCCCTTCAACCGAGTGGTTTGCTTTCTCCCTGGTGCCAGGGTTCGGCATGTGGTGAACCGAGTGGACAAACCACTGGAAGGGGCTGGACAGGACCCAGCTGTCTTGGTCCATGTTGGAACCAATGACAATATAGATGGAAGATGGAGGATCCCTAAAAAACGGTTTAGGGAACTACTTTAGAGATAAAATAGACAAAATCAGACATGATGTCTCTGCCCACCGAGCCACTCCAACCATACCCACCCCTTCCGCCTGTAAATCATCACTCGCGTCCCTCAGCCCTGTTACTGTGAACGAAGTCTTAACTTTTCTCTCATCATCTCCGTCTACTACATGTCCACTTGACCCAATTCCCTCCCAATGACCTCATCAGAGCTAAGTCTCAAGGCAACTTTTCCCTGCTCCTTCTCCTTGATCTTTCCTCTGCTTTTGACACTGTTGATCACCCCCTTCTAATACAAATCAACGAAGCACCAGGACCTGATGGATTACATCCAGGTGTCCTCAAAGAGTTGAGCTCACTTGTTTCAAAGCCATTATTTCTAATTTTTAGAGACTCTTTACACTGGCAAGGTACCGATGGATTGGCGTAAGGCCAATGTGGTTCCTATCTTCAAAAAGGGAGCAAAGTTCATTACCAGGTAACTTCAAACCCTTTAGTTTAACATCCATAGTTGGAAAGGTTTTAGAGAGTTTGATAAAGAACCACATAGAGGAGTTTCTGCTAGAAAATATTATTATAAGTGATAGTCAGCATGGCTTCAAAAAAGGCAGAAGTTGTCTAGCACATTTACTCTCTTTTTATGAGGAAGTAAGTAAACAGGTAGACAGCAGAATAGCAGTTGATATAGTGTACTTGGACTTTGCTAAAGCATTTAACACTGTACCCCACAGACGGTTAATATGCAAGTTAGGGTCGATAGGTTTAGAAAAGTCAATCTGTAAATGGATGGAGAACTGGCTTAAAGATCGCATCCAGAGAGATGTAATTAATGATTCATAATCTGAATGGTCTAAGGTTATTAGTGGTGTACCCCAGGGTTCAGTGTTGGGACCTTTACTGTTTAACATCTTTATAAATGATAAAGAGTTTGGGATTAAAACTACCATTTCTGTGTTTGCAGTTGACACCAAACTATGTAATGGAATTCGGTCCATACGGGATGTCTATAATCTACAAATAGACCTGGATGTACTGCTTGATTGGGCAGCCAAGTGACATTTAATATATATTAAATGTAAAATTATTCACTTGGGAGCTAACAACATGGATGCTTCATACTGTCTAGGGGGAATACATTTGGGGGAGTCAGAAATTAAAAAGGATCTGGGGGTTCTGGTAGATCATAGACTTAATAATAGCATGCAATACCAAGCTGCAATATCTAAAGCTAGCAAAGTTTTTTTATTGTATTAAAAGAGGAATAGATTGCAGAGATGAAGACCTAATCATGCCCCTGTACAAAGCATTGGTCAGACCACATCTGGAATATGCAGTCCAGTTTTGGGCACCAGTTCACAAAAAGGACATTGTTGAATTAAAGAGAGTGCAGAGAAGGGCAACTAATTTAATAAAGGTAATAGAGGAGCTCAGCTATGAAGAGAGATTAGCTGAACTGAATCTAATCTCGCTTGAGAAGAGATGTATAAGGGGGGATATGATCACCCTGTGTAAATATATAAATGGTCCATATAGAGAACTCTCTTCCCCATTATACACTTTGCGATCATTGCAAAGAAAAAGAGGGCACTCTTTGTGTCTGGAGAAAATTAAGTTTAAGCTCCGGATAAGGAGGGGATTCTTCATTGTAAGGTTTGTGAAAATGTGGAATCGGCCCCCTCAGGAAGTAGTTTCAGCAGCTACTATAGATTTTCTAGAAGCACAGAATATAACTGGGTATTAAGGCTTTAAAGTAAAAATAACAGTGACTGTTGATCCAGGGAACATCTGATTGCCTCATGGAATCAGGAAGCAATTTTTTCGCCTGTTGAAGCAAATTGTACCAGGGGCCTGCCTCTGGACCAACTATGTCTTATAGGGTTTTATATCTGGGATATGTTTATTTCCCTAGTGGTTGAACTTAATGGACTTAACTATGTAACTACATGAATTAGAGGAATGCAAATGATTCACATATTTTAGGTACAATTTGTAATCCAGGGACTTTTAGCCCTGCCCCTACAAGTAACACCATTTTTATCATATGTTTTCTGATTTTTATAAGTAGTGCTTTTTATAATGCTGTTATCTGTTACAGTGATCCATAGGCTTGTAGTGATGCATTTGACTTAACAAAGGCTGGGAAGCACTAGTCTAGAAAAAGGCGAAGCATAGGTTCTGCTTTTCTCACTGCTCAAACTCCTGCACTTCCAGGGTTTTAAGTGCCTAGAAGACAGAGTACCTTATGACATTACTACCTATTTCTGTTAATATTTTATTTATGAACAGTAAAAGGTATGAGGAATGCAGGCATGGTTTGATTGGTGGGGGAAAGGGAGGTCAAAGTGCTTGTCACTGGGAGATGAGGGACTGTTTTTTATTTTATTATTTTAATTTTTTTTATAGAAAAAAAGTTAACCCTTTTACCAAATCATTCATATATATATATATATATATATATATATATATATATATATATATTTTTTTTTTTTTTTTTTGATCCCATGTATTTTTTTTAACAAATCACACGCCCCTATCGATTATAATCATAAGTCATGTTATACAATTGTGTAAAAACATCTTGAGTCAGTTCCAATTACGATAAAAATAAAGGTGAAGTGCGGGCATGGTATAATTGGTGTGGGGGAGGGGGCAAATACTTGTTGCTGGTAGATGGGGTGTCACGCACGGATAGACAGGACCACTGTGAGCCCTGAGAAGGGCCAAGGCGAAGAGTCTAAGCCGTAACCAGGTTTTCTCCAGAGCCTCTGGTGGTGAGGATGTTGCGCTGCTGGTTACGGCCAGGTTGCTGTCCTTGGGCACACCAAGGTGGGCCAAATCACCAGGTAGAAGGATAGTCAAGGAAAAGCTGGGGTCAAGACAGACAAGCAAGCAAGAGAGGTCAGGTCACACGCCAGGGGTCAATACCCAGGGATCTAGGAGACAGACGGCAATGACACAGGGGCCACTGCGGGCACAGGGAACACTGGAAACAGCAGGAGGCACAGGAGAAGCAGGGATATCCACAGGCAGACAGGAACAGCACGGGGAAGTTGTCTGGGAACCAACAGACTGGACAACGAGGTAACCCCTGGAGCTGGACACAGGAAACACTGGATTAGGCAGCATGTATACAGGAACTAGTTCACAGAATTAAGGGCTGGGCACAATGGAGACACAAAGGAGACAGGACTTGTTGCACACAACACAAAATGGAGTTTGAGAGCTAGCTAAATATTCAGGGCTAGTTGAGAGGCTATATTCTGATTGGCCAGCGGCATGGACGGAGTTGATAAAGCTTGGAAACAGAGGCACGCCCAGCATCAGAATTGCCCGCATGCGCATGGGGGAGATGCCTGTGCTTTATTGAGGAACAGGTAAGTGTGACATGAGGGACACACTGCTTGTCACTGGTAAATAGGGGACACAATCTAGATTTACACTATTATTAATAAAATAAAAACACATGTTAGCATTCTAACACAATATTCTTTTAAACATCCCTTTGCTTTTTCACATGTATGTGCTTGTAGTTACTCCATGCATTTGCACATGAACAAATTAAAATATGTTTCTTGTTGGATGTTGGATTTGTCTGGGAGTAACAGCTTTGGGTTGATTTGCAAGGGATGAATTTTAAAAGATAGGTTTGGCAATATTGATTTGGCAATTGATTTGGAATTTGGCAAATTGTAGCTGTTACTGCCATTGGATGATAGTAAATTCACTCCTAAAACATTTCCTGCTGACCATTGTCATGAAGAATAAAAGTGAGTGGGAATCCAACATTTTTTGTGGTCAACAGAGCAATAGGTGGGGAGAAATCACCTGCAAAATCATCCAATGTGACTAGACGTATACTTTAAATATAATGTGCCTAGGCATGTGCTCTAAATGTAACACCATGAGGATTCCCCCAAAATCAAATTATATCTTGCCAAAGCTATTTTAAAAGTTTGCAGAACTGTACCTTTGATATATGACTTCTACACAGAAAAAATAACCTGTTGTAGTTTTATTTTACCAACAAATAATTTATATTCACATAGAATTATATATTTTTTTCAGGCGATCAGAGTATTCTTCATGTTACGGGCTTTATCGCTAAATCTGCGGAAAGAACCTGAGACTCAGCTTCCTTTGACCCGAGAAGAGGACCTCATAAAGACAGATGATGTACTTGATCTCAGTATGTAACATTTTGATCTTAGTTGAAGTCCTTGGAATGCTTTTATTAACATCAATCACCAAAAAAAATTTAGATGTTTGTGAATGTCAAGACTCAGGAGACCAGCTAAAACTGTGTTTATTTTATTAATGTAATATGTTTAATTTATTATATTATTAGTTTATATTTACAAGAAAACAATATGCTTTTGTGTTATTATTTGGGCCTGACTGTCAGTAGTGTATTTTTTCTCAGCAATTTATATTTGGGCTGCTGTCTCAAGTCTATTGTACACAAACAAATTGTAAAATATACTCCCATTGGGCAATAAGTTAAAAGGCTAAAAATAAACATATGTGAGTCACAGCTCACTCACATTTTAAAGAAGCTTTAAATGATAAGAAAAGGGCATTCCAAAAATATAAGGATCACTTTAATAATTTGATAATTACAAAAGATGTAAAAAGGAAATCAAGATTGCAAAATTCAAAATGAAAGCTGAGTTGCAAATGAAAGAGCAGCCCTAAGATGTTTTGAATATAATAATAAAAGATCAGTTCTGAGCATGTAGGCCCTTTACAAGATGACTTTGGTGACTTGGAACAAGGAAAATGCATCAGCAGTGAGATGCAAAGCACAATGCAGGACAATCCAGCTGGCACCACTACCGGAATTTGCTATTTCTGCTCGCATCTTCTGGAAGATGCGATGCACAATGCAGAAGGTCTGCATTGTGCTTTGCATCTCCCTGGAGATTCAGAGCAACAGCAGCAGCGTCGGGGTGAGGCGGGCGGGACATCCCCACTTGCATCACCCGGAAGGATGTGACATTTTCTGGGTAATGCGAGTGGTGATGTATTGGGGGGGTGTGGCCAGGCAGAAAATTTAAAAGGAGATTACAATGTAATCAGCTTTTAAATGGTTTTTACAGTGTAAAAACACCACACAACATAAAATAAAAATAAAAGTGCATTTTAAATGTTATATTTTATTTTAAGATTAAATTGTTGTCCTATTTCATAATTTTTTAAAATTATTATTTATAATTCTGTATTATATTATAATTTATGATTATAATATAATAAATAAATATAATTATCATACCCGGGAGTTAATCCTAAGAATTACAGGCCCACAATATAAACAAAAATTTCTATGCAAAAAAATTAGGATCACTTTTTGTATAAAAATACTGACAGAATTAGAACGCTAGGGGGGTTAATGGACCACAGTAGCTCAAAACCAACATGGTCTAGCAACAGACAAAATAAAAAGACTAAAGAAGCATGGTGGCTCAGAAGTTAGCACTCTGGACTTTGCAGCGCTAGGTTACAGGTTTAAATCTTGGCCAGGACACTATCTGTATGGAGTTTGCATGTTCTCCTGTGTCTGTGTGGGTTATTCCAAAAACATGCACTTAGGTTAATTAACTTCCCCCTAAAAAATGACCCTAGACTGTTTTAAAGACATATGACTGAGGTGGACATTAGATTGTGAGCCCCTTTGGGGGACAGCTAGTTCATGACTAGGGACTTTGTAAAGCACTGCGTTATATGTTGGCGGTATATAAATACTGTGTAATAATGATAATAAAGCACCATCACCAGATGGATTGAATGTACAATCATGTGTCCTCAAAGAGGTGAGCTCTGTTATTTCACAGCCCTTCTCTCTAATTTTAGAAGCTCTTTAATCGCTGATATAGTGCCATAGGATAAATCAACGTGGTACCTATCTTTAGAAAAGTAACCAAAGTTGTTACCAAATAACTATAGACCTGTAAGTTTAATTTTTAAAGTTGGAAAGTTACTAGAGAGTTTGATAAAGAAACACATAAAGAGTTTGTGCCTGAAAATATTATAAATGATAGCCAGAATGGGTTCAAGACAGACAAAAGCATTTGACACCGTAAACCACAGACGAACAATGTGCAAGTTAAGATCACTAGGTTTAAAATATTCTATTTGTAAATGAAAAGACAACTGGCTTAAAAATTGTATTTAGAGAGGAGTGATTCATAATCTGAATGGTCCAATGTTTTTAGTGGCATACCCTAGTGAAGGGGTGTCAACTCAAATACACAGAGGTCCGAAATTAAAAACTTAGACCAAGTGGCAGGCCAAACTTGCAATTTATTGAAAAAACAATCTCGATAAGAAGAAACAAGAACACATGAGAAGAGCATGCAGTAATATACAGTGGATTGATCTAATTCATATTAAGAATTCTTTTGTGGGCCAAAAAAAAGGGTGTGTCGGGCCAGAGTTTGTAGCTTTGTAGGTTGGAGTTTCACTTTGGTGTAAGAATTGCTGTCATACCTGTAAATTTCCTTTCCTGTAAACTTCTGACAGCACATTTCCCTCCCTTGTTCTGTCGTGAGCTTTTTAAAGAACACCTGCAGGGGAGAGGGAGGTTAGTTTTATAGCTTTGGGAAGCTGGTCCAATGGAGATCAAGGGGTAGAACTAACCCAGCTGTGTGCTGTCATGAAGAGTTTACAAGAAAGGAAATGACAAACAATTTTTCATTACATTAGCAGCACTTTGCCCAGATTTCCTTAGGATAAACATATTTACATTACATTTTTACCCACTCACATCCTTGAAAAAACAAGGAAGAGAGACAGAGGGATTGGCTTTTATGGATTTTAACTGAGACCAGATACTATCGCATCAAAACCTTATAATTGGCCTCTATTATCGAAGTGTTCAGAGATATTTTGGAAATGGACACTGTTGAATCCTGCCATTCTTGCCCACTCCGCTACACTTCCAAATTTGACTCCTGTTGTTTCATATAGGAAAGTTTCTTATTGCGTGAGAAGAGATACTCCCTTTGAAATCAGTTAAAGAAACTGCAGGTTTTTTCAAATCATGTACTCTGGTAGGGTGGTTTCAGCCCTTTAAGTTTATTTTGAATAAAGGACCTGATTTGTTGATAATGGAAAATTTCTGTAAATGGAATGGGAGAGGCCCAGAATAGCCTTGCGCCACCAGAAAAAAATAGCCGGTTTACAAACTGGAGGACATTTAGGATTATGCCATAAGGCAGTAAGTGGAGCATGGGGGAGTGCACGGAAAAAATGTTTTTTGGTCCATCCCGTACTGAGAGAGCATATGAAAATGAAGGACAGAGAATAGCAGGTCTTTTAGGGGAGGGGGTCCACTTTAAGGACCCCGATCGGTATTGAGGGGCAGGCCAGGTCAGTCCATTGTGGTCTTGGATGCTAAATAGTAGTTTGGCCTAATGCTGCGATTTGGGCTGCTCTGTGGTATAACATTATGTTGGGCACACCCAATCCTCCCAATTTTTTAAGAGTATATCATGAAGTTGCATTATTGTGGTGTGAAGTTTGTTTTGGATATTTCTTAAGACCAGTCTGGGTATAGCAATAGGGAGGGTGCAGAAAATATAAAGCAATCTGGGTACAGTGTTCATTTTGATTGCAGCTATTCTCCCGAACCACAAGGGGGGGGGGGGGGGGCTAGAACCCCATCTATTCAGATATCTAGTTATTGGACGAAACAGGTGTGGGTAATTAGTTGAGTACATACCATAGTGAAAAGAGGCAATCTGAATGCCTAGATAGATGATTGCTTTGGGTTTCCACATGAAGTCAAAATAATCTTTGAGTTGGGTGACTATGTTTGGGGGCTATTATTTAGAGCTTCGTATTTGGCTATATTTAGTTTTAGACCTGACACCTCTGGAAAGGAGCTCAACTCTTTAAAAAAGTTGGACAAGGAAATGAGAGGAGAAGTTATATAAGGCGTTATCAGCAAAAAGTCCATATTTATGTTCTATATGACCACATCGTATGCCCTTGATGTCAGGATTAAGCCTTACAGCTGTTGCTAAGGGTTCAATTGCTAAAGCAAAATGTAAAGGGGATAGAGGGCAGCCTTGTCTGGTGCCTCTGCAGAAGGGAAGGAGTATAGAGAGGATATAACCCGGCAAAATGCTGGGTCAAAGCCCATTTTATGAAGGGCTTTCAGATAATCCCATGATAAGCTGTCAAAAGGTTTGTGTAGATCCAATGAGAGTAACATCGCTTCTCTTTTTGTTCGCCATACCAGTGACCGTTAATTGCTGAAATCAGGTCTATTTTACGTCTAGTTTGGTCCGGGGCTTGTTGATGGTAAAGAAATCCCACCTGGTCCAGATGGATTTACTGGTCCACGAAAGAACCCAGCTTGATTTTTGGATGTGTGGCTGTTTGTGCCCTACGATTTAGTTTATTTGCTAGAAGCTTGCCAGGTTTGTTAGCCCTAAGTAAAAATGTATGTCTGTGGGTGGGGTCACTAAAAATGGATTCATTAAGCCTCCAATGTGATATTGGGTTTTTGGAGCCTAGGCCTGTTAGGCGGAGAAGTAGCGGATCGTGAGGGAACGAACGAGTGACGAATGGAGGAATGCATGATCTATACGTGAGTATTGTTTATGTGGTAAGGAGTAAAATGTGTAATCCCTAGTAGATGGATTGTGCTCCCTTAGATTGTGCATCCACTAGATCGAGGTCATAAAGCAAGGAAGCAAACCGCTGGCTTTGCTTAGAGGGGTGTTTATATGTTGGTCTTGAAGTCTAATGTTTGATCTAGGGCCAAGTTAGAGTCGCCCATCAAAATCAAGGCCCCTTCAATAGAAGGGGAGATTTTATCAAACATTTCATGGAAAAATCTCATTTGACCAGAAGTAGGAGCATAGTAACACGATATAGAAACTAGGGACCCAAGTTTCCTACTACCATCACGAAACACCCGTCATGGTCTTTAAGTTCAGTGTGAAGAGTGAATGAAACTGACCTGGAGAACCCTAACAACCCCATACATCAGAGCGACGTTTCTATGGAAAATTTTAGGAAAAAAATCAGTAGAGAAATAAGTTACTTGTAAAGCTAAAACATCTATTTTCATGGCCACTTTTTTTTAAGTCATCTTTGGTATGAAATTAATGAAGTTTCACTATATTGTCCCTTAGGGAGCCATCTGCCCTTGGTGCTGTTGCGGCTCTATGTAGCTGATCAAATTCCAAATATAAGTCATCACATGATGGTAGGAGTGATTTTATGAACGCTTTTACCGTAACCTCTAAGTTTTTATTATTTTCAGGGAGACCTGGAATTTTGAAGTTGTCACGCCTGGAGCGATTTTCCAGATCCTCTATTTTGTCCTGTGCTAATTCCAAACTTTCTTCTAAGGAGGAGATAGTTGTGGTATTTTGGGTGACCTGACGAGTAGTTTCATCTGATTTTTGTTCAATTAAATCTAGCCTTTGGCTCAGGAATTGAAAGTCTTGTTTTAGGTCTGAAGTGATTTTAACTATAGCTTTGTTTCAAGAAGGGCTGCAAATCTGGCTATAAGAGAGGCATCACCAGAATATTCATCATAGAGGTTGAGCTGCAGGAATTCTAGCAGGGCTTTCAGGGCTGAAAGAGTCCTGATTTTTAGTTGCAGGCTAAGAACATTTAACATTGTATCTGTCTTGTGATGAAGAGAGGTAGGAAATGTCCCCAGCATGATCCCTGTGCATAGGAGAGCACATGGCAGCCTGCATATTTTCTGGAGAGGAGGGGGTATTCTTACCTCCTTCCCTGATGTCTGCACAGTCATAGATGCCTTGGATCTGCTGTCTTGCATGGTGGGGGGAAGGGGACCAGATCAATCGCCATCTTGCTTGAGCTGGGGGCTCCACAGATCATCCGCTCCAGGGATTTCTGGGGCTGCTTTCCTTTCAATTTTTAACCCCTGAAGATGTCTGCTGCTGTAGGGAGCTGTGTGAGGTGCCGTGGAAGGAAGGAGCCGTGGGAAGAGGAAAGAAACTCCGGAGGGGCACAGAGCTATCTAGAGAAGCTTCCTCTCTGGTAGCCCGTGCATAAGCACTTCGCGCCCTTTTTTATAAAAAAAGAGAAAAAAAAGTTTTTGCACTTAAAAAAACACTAACAAAAAAGTTTTTACTTTAAATAAAAGGGTTCTCTACCCTTTTATGTAAAGTAAAAATTCTTAGTTTAGGTATGCTTTAACCTCCCTAGCGGTAACCCCGAGTGTGACTCGGGGTAGAAAAAACCTGCTAAAAGTGGTAACCCTGAGTCACACTTGGGGGTAGGTAAAGCAGCGTTAATGATGATAAATAAAGCCTTACCTTATCTGCCGGCGTCCCCCTCTGTTCTGCTTCAGCGATCACATCTCCAACAGCGTCTGTGTACTGATGAGTCACCGGAGAAGTTCCCGGTGAATGTCCGTGCGGGTGTTGCCGGTGGGCGTGGCCAGTGGGAAATTCAAATTCTTTGTCTTGGATTCAATACAAATAACTGAAGCCACTGTAAATGATATTACCCTGTCTATATTAGGTAAACATCTATTTAAAGATTAAAGAAGGTAAACCAGGTGAAGCAGACTTCTTCAGTACTTGCTTTTCTGTGAGTGAGTCTGTATTGTATCCCTTTTAGTGTGACCAAGGTTCCCTACTATAAACATGTAGTGATTGACAAATACATATACATTTTATTAATCCTCCTTTACATGCCTTTGAATGCCCTTATGTCTTCTGTTGTTTCTCAGAACCCCAGCAACTACCATTCTTTAGCATTAAGTTGTAGAACCCATGTAAGATATTGACTGATTTGTTGCTATGAATTATGTTGTGTTTACTGTTATGCATCTTTTTAACTTTAGCCAGTGTTTCTTTATAAATGTGTTTTATTCATTTGTCCCTGTTTATAGCAGTTGCACCAAAATAAGGTAGCTTGATTTAATTACAGCTGAGTCCTTTATTTTCCTTCTACTCAGATAACAGTGATTTGATTGCATGCACAGTAATTACAAAGGTTGGAGACCAAGTTCAAAGATTTTTGGCAGTTGATATCTATCAAATGAGCCTTGTGGAACCAGACAGTAAACGACTTGGATGGGGTGTTGTGAAGTTTGCTGGTTTATTACAGGTTGGTAGATCATTTTTTTCTAAATTTCAACTATACAAATCATTTTTACATAGAACAGATTTTTGCTAATCAGAATTGTGATTTTCTACAACATTTAATTGTTAGTTCCCAACAAACTCATAATGAACACCAGTTAGATCTTAAGGAAAACTAAAACCCAAATTATCCCGTAAAGTAAACTCTAGAACGTATTTAAATCTGGAATAAATTATATATGCTGTAGATTTCTCTGAAAGACTTACAAGTCACTTACTAAACTATATATTTTTGTAAAAACATTTTACTTTGTTCTAAAGTAATTTTTGACTCTTGACTCTTTTTAGGATATGCAAGTTACAGGTGTAGAAGATGACAGTCGAGCGCTAAATATTACTATCCACAAACCAGCATCGACGCCCCATTCCAAGCCATTCCCTATTCTTCAAGCAACATTTATTTTTTCTGACCACATTCGGTGTATTATAGCCAAACAAAGGCTAGCTAAAGGGCGCATTCAGGCACGACGGATGAAAATGCAAAGGATATCCGGTTAGTGTGCTTGCAAATTTTACTACTAATCTGCAGAATAACACTGCTAATATGCAGAAAAAAGCAGAAAATCTTGTCTTACTCTTTAATTCTTTTATGTCTTTTTTTCATTACTGAATTAGCCTGAATTAGCCTGTAATATCATCCCAAAACTGGATAGTCTTGGCATTAAGGATTTTGACAAACGTTGTTTCATTGCAAATTTGCCAAAGATTTGTTAAATTTAGAAAAAAATAAAGGCTTTCCAAAGACCTAATGGCTGTGGGCCTCGGGTTTGCTTAAACAAGATTTTTTTTTCACTGTGCGTTGCTGTGTGCCATGGTTGTCTTGGTAAATGCTACTGTAAAGAATGCGTTCTTGAGAAATGGTACATGTTGATATTTATAATACTACCACAGTGTGTGTGTGTTATTATTATTATTATTATTATTATTAATATTATTATTATTAAACAGGATTTAATTAGCACTTACATATTACGCAGCGGTGTACATTAAATAGGGGTTGCAAATGACAGACGAATACAGACAGTGACACAGGAGGAGAGGACCCTGGCCCGAAGAGCTTAAAATGTAGTAGGTGGGGGAATTAACACACAATAGGAGGGGAGAAATGTAGTGGTGGGAAGTAGTGGCGGTTTCAAAAGACAGAAGAAGATGGGTAGGCAAGTTTGAAAAAATGGGTTTTGAGTGCTCTTTAAAATGAGCAGAAAGTAAGAGCAAGACGAAGAGGATGAGGAAGACCATTCCAGAGAATTGGGGCAGCACTAGAAAAGTCTTGAAGCCGTGCGTGTGATGACGTTACACAGGATCTTGAATTTGATTCTAAGGTGAAATGGAAGCCAGTCCAGTGAACTGCAAAGAGATAGAGCCGAAGAGGAGAGCGGTAGGAGGGATGGATAAGTCTAGATGCAGCATTCATAATAGATTAGAGAGAAGAAAATCAGGTTGGTGGAATACCAGAAAGGAGGATGTTATAGTAATGATAGGGGCATGTACAAGGACTTTGGTGGTCTCTGGGGACAGGTAGGGGTGGATTTTAAGGATGTTGTGTAGGTGAAAGTGGCAGGACCTGGAAATGTTCTAAATATTTGAGGTAAATGAGAGGGCTGAATCAAAGGTGACCCCAAGACAACGTGCCTGAGGGGTTGGACGAATAACAGTGTTATTAACAGTTAGAAATATGTCAGATGGAGATTTGGAATTTGAAGTGGGGAAGATGATGAGTTCTGTTTTATCCAGGTTGAGTTTCAGGAATCTGTCAGACATCCATGATGATATGGCTGACAGGCAGCATGAGACCTTATCCAGGACCGAAAGAGTTAAGTCAGGGGTGGACAGATAGATTTGAATGTCATCAGCATACAGATGGTACTGTAAGCCAAAGGAGAATATGAGACTACAGGGAGAGGAGGTGTACAGAGAAAAAAACTGGTCCAAGGACTGATGCTTGGGGAACACCAACAGGGAGGAGAGTGGGAGAGGAGGAATTACCATTGAAAGAAACTTGAAAGGAGCAGTCAGACAGATAGGAAGCCAACCAAGAGAGAGCGGTGTCACTGATACCAATGGAGCACAAGATTTGTACTAGAAGGGGGTGATCAACAGTGTCAAAAGCAGAGGAAAGATCAAGGAGCAGGGAAAATTTGCCTTGAGACTTAGCTCTGATGAGGTCATTGGCTGCTTTAGTTAGAGCTGTTTCAGTGGAATGGAAAGCCAGACTGGGGAGGGTCAAGGAGAGAGTTGTTGCTCGGGTAATCGGTGAGTCTTTTGTAGATAAGGCGTTCAAGAAGTTTGGAGACATATGGGAGAAGAGAGATAGGAGGGTAGCTAGAAGGTAGGGAGGGTTTCTTCAGGATAGGGAGAATAATGGCATCTTTGAAAGCAGAGGGGTATATACCAGTAGAAAGGGAGAGATTGAATAGTTTGGTTAGGGCGGGGTCCAGGGTGGAGGAATGGGCACAGAGTAGATCAGAGGAAATAGGGTCAAGCAGACGATGAAAGAAGAGAGGAGACTTAGCAGGGCTGAGGGAGGCGAGTGATGATTTACAGGTGAAAGGGGTGGCTATGGTTGGAGTGGCCCGGTGAGCAGAGACATTGTGTCTGATTTTTTCAATTTTCTCTTTAAAGTAGGTGGCTATGTCTTGGGCAGTGAAGGTTGATATGTGGCGGGGGGGGGGGGTTTAGGAGGGGATCAGTTGTTGAGAAGAGGTTGCGTGGGTTGGAAGTTTGAGAGGAAATGACAGTGGAAAAATAATTTTACTTGGTGACAGTGAGTTCAGTGTTAAAGCTTTGTAGCTTGGCATAGTAGTCCATGAAGTCAGCGTAGATTTTCTCCACTTGCACTTTGTTGCATGAACAATCTTTTGTAGCTGTTTGGTGTGATTGTTGTGCCAGGGTATGGGCAGGGCGGAGGTAGCAGAAGGTGGCCGCGGCAACTTTATTCAGAGTCAAGGAAAGGGAGTGGCTTAACTGGGTGGCAGCTTCATCTGGGGAGGTGATTTTGGAGAGAGTGGGGGTTAGGGATGCAAGGCAGTTTGAGAATATGTTGTGTGAAGGTTACAGATATCTCTGCCATTGACCAGGTCTGGGATGTGGCACGGGGGGGCAAGAGTTTGATAGGTTGAAGGTGATAAGCTTGTGATCAGAAAAGGGAAATGGGGAGTTGTCAGGGACGGTGAGGTTGCAGAGTTTGGAAAATACCAGGTCCAGGGTATGTCCGGCATTGTGTGTGGGGCCGCTGATGTTCTGTTTGAGTCCAAATGAGGAGGCAATAGAGAGCAGTTTGGCTGAGGAAGGAAGGTTGGACTCATCCACTGCAAAATTAAGTCACTGAGGATGAGGGTGGGCAGATCATTGGAAAGAATGTGTGGGAGCCAAGAGGCAAAGTTTTCCACAAATTGTGATACTGGGCCAGGGGAGCGGTAGACAACAGCAACAATAAGGGGTAAGGGGCAGAAAAGACGGAAGGAGTGGACTTCAAAAGAGGTGTAAATGAGAGAGGGCGGGGTACTCTATGTACAGTTAGGTGAGAGAATGAAACCCACACCACCCCCTACTCTGTTGCAAGGTCTAGTGCCTCCATAGGAGAGAGCAGAGAGTCAAAGGAGGAAAGCCAAGTTTCAGTGAGATCCAGGAAGTTCAGAGATTTAGAAAGGAGAAGGTTGTGTATAGAGTTTAATTTATTGCCAACAGATCTGGCATTCCTTAGACTGCCAGAGTAAGGGAGTCAAAACTTATGGGTAGGGTGCATGGGGGATGAGGTTAGGAGAAGGGAGTATCTTGCGTAGTAGGGAAGAGAGAGGCTGTGGGGGTGACCAGGGATGGGTGAGATGTCACCAGAATGTAACAGAGCAGGAGAGTGAAGGAGCAGAGAGACAATGAGTTAACAGACTGGGGAGGAGAGGGAATAGTGCCAGCAAAGAGAGTGCAGGGCAAATAATAAATTTTAACAGATAATTGAGAGCCATATGGGTACAAAAAACAATGTGGCAGGCTGAAGTCCATGAGAGCAGGTACTGTGATGTGTGGTAGTGAGGCTTCTAAGCTTGTTGAGTCAGAGAGATGGCTTGGTAAAATAGCATTTCAGAATGTCAGCAGCAGGGGATGTGTTGGGGCCCAGATGGATGAATTAGCCCAAAGTCACGAGATAGGACACGCAGAGTGTAATTGTATGTCCATTTCTGTTCCAATTCCTGTTTCACAATAGTTATTCGTAAAATACTAACATTTGCGTATATGTAATAGGTTTGCCAAAAAAGTAAAATAGCACTGTTATGTAAAATGGTTTAAAGAGACCTCTGTCACTTACATGATTATGTGAAATGGCTTAATGAGATCACTCCAGTACAATCATTATTGTTAATAATATTGTTATAAGCATTTATTTGCACCTACACTTTTTAGAGTTGCCTGTTATCGAGTATAACCAAATGAGTTCAAAGGTCTGTATTTCCTGTGAGACATTTCTGTTCCATTGAGTCGCTTTTTTCCCTCAATTCTGTACCTTATGTCTTACAAGTTTTGTAATCTGCCCCAAGTTATTAAATTTTTGTATTGGAATAGATAGAGTTTTAAGGTAATAGCATATAATCTCAAATACAAATAACCAGTAATACCGGAGGGGAGATGGAGAAAAGGGGGGAAGGAGGGGGTGATGGGGATGGGGATGTTCCCTTATCTCCCCAAGATAATAGGAGTCTATGCAGTTGGGCCTCCCTCTTTAGTATATCAAATTACAGAAAAACCATGGAGTGCTCAGGTTTTGAGGCTCATGAGTTTTAAGTCAAGCAATGAATGTATTATTATAAATTTACTTCATCTATAACAAGGTCATAAAATACATACTTCACAGACCTAGAACATGTAGTACATTGTCTTGCCTGGTTATGTTATACAAGAAACACAAGTAAAAGTAAAGAGGCTCAAGCATGAACAGTATTGTTCATGCTAGCAACAATTTGTCTAGTAAAACGCCCAATTTCTGTGTCTCAGAACAGAAATAGGTGTAACTAACAGAACATGTTATGTTAACCTGCAATAATACTTTTACTTCTGTGTTTCTTGTATAACATAACTAGGCAAGACAATGTACTACATGTTCTAGGTCTGTGAACTATGTATTTTTATTACCTTGTTATATAAGAAGTAAATATATAATAATACATTCATAGCTTGACTTAAAGCTCTTGAGCCTCAAAACCTCTTTCTTTGCTTTCTCCTTGCACTCCAGGGTTTTTCTGTAATAGCATATGATCGCAATGTATTTTTAAATTTTAGATATTAAACTTGTTTTTTAATAATTTGTGGGTGGTGAATCCAGAAATGACACCAGTTTTTTGCTATCCAGTTTTTACGATACAGGGTACCCTCCATTTTTGTCAAAAAACATACACATTTTACATACAATGAAAAAATAACTTGAATGTGCTGTTTATTTAAATTTCTTTTGTTCATACAAAGGATTTATTGTTACTCTATGACATTTTTTTTTACAGTAAAACATTTGAAAATTAATTGGTTAAGCGGTTAAGGTAAAAATTTACGCCTATAGCTTTTCCTGGAGTACAATCCAGCCAGATGCTCCAACAATAGTCAGCCATCATATGTACATCCCATCTACCCTGATACCGTCCTTCCTTCAAATCTTGGTGGAATCATTCACCTTGCTCATCACCAACTGCACCAAAGTTTTCCAAGAAGTTAGAAAGATGGCTATGCAGAAAATGCACCTTGATGCTCATATTGTAACCAAGCATTTTGTAGCTCTCCAAGAGTTTCTGGACATTTTCTGTGTAATTATTTGCTTGTGTGTTTCCAAGAAAGTCCTTGATAATAGCTTTTAATAATAACCAAGCATTCTTTTCGACTTCTGACGTTGTCCTGAAATGTTTGATGAGCTGCCGAATCTGTGGACCATCAAACACACTGGCCATTACTTTTTCAAATGACAGGCTAGGAAATGCCAAAATGAGGTACTTAAAATAGTCTCCTTCAGTTGGAAAAACTTTAACGAACTGCTTCATCAGACCCAGTTTCATGTGCAGAGGCAAGAATATAATATTCTTTCTATTAACAAGTGGCTCATGTAGAATGTTTGGATCATCTTGGAGGCAAATTCCTTTCCACCCAATGCTTCTCAGGAGCTCTGCTGTTCCACATGCATGTCGCTGACCAAGAAGTAAGGATACCATTTTAAGGTCAACACAGATGACCCAATTGTGTTGGTGATATTGCAACAACTCAATGACTCTCTTTATGTCTGCATATTTCAAAGAGAAACTGAATGGCCAATTGAGACTGACCCAAATATATTGCCATTGTGAAGGAGAACACACTTTAAGCTCTGCTTTGAACTATCGATGAATAGTCGCCATTCAGTTGAGTTATAGATTAGAATTCCCAATTCTTCCAATAAACCAGGTATGTTATGGCAATACACAAAGCCACTGTCAGTTCTAAAGTACTGCAGAAATGCAATATCTCTGGTTTGAAAGTACGATACCTTCGTTCTTTTTTCAAGTAGGTTTTTCTCACGCAGTCTTGATTATAGGAGTTCTGAAGCCTTCTTCAATAGTCCCAAATCACGTGCCAAATCACTAAACCCATGCTGATCAAATTCCTTATGAACAGAGTCCTCTTCAGTTTCAAATTCTTCATCATTGTTGTCACTTAGTTCATCACCATAATCATGTTCTTCAGGAGAGGCTAGTAAACCTAAAACCGGCACTTGGATTTCATCTGAATGAGCCACTGGACGTTTAGCCGATGGTAGACTAGGATACTCTTTTATATTTATTTACACCTTATGCTGGGCCCAAGACTTATCTTGATCAACAAGTTTAACTTTGAAATGTGCCAAATAGGCTTGCACTACAAATGTGCACTTTCAGAATCCGCATACCTATTTTGGTGTAAGTAAGCTTAATAATTGAAGTTAACAAAAAATTTGTTCAAAATTGTTGCTCAGTGTAATGGCTAGGCGCTCAGAACTTAAGCTTGCAGTAGCTAAACAAAATAATGGGAAGCATCAACAATGGAAATTTAAAGCTGAAATGCTGCCCAAAATGACATGTGGAAGTTATTCCAATGGTCCAGGCGTGTCCAAACTTTTTGCAAGAGGGCCAGATTTGGTGAGGTTAAAATGTATGGGGGCCGACCATTCAGCCTGACACTGTTTGAACCATTAACAATAAATGCAAATTATTTAATATGAATATGGTATGCAGTACGTCATGGAAAACAGATCTGATTACATGAATATATAATTAAATATATATATATTATATTATAGCAATTATCCAAAACAATAAAATCATGAACAGGTGGAGTGAATAACATTGATTATATCATTACAGGGGCACCTGTCAAGCGGTGAAATATAATAATTGGCACGCTCACTGGAAGGTCATAAAGATAATGGGGCTGATTTATTAAAGCTCTTCAAGGCTTGAGATTATACACTTTGATCAGTGAAGCTGGGTGATCCAGCAACCTGGAATGGATTTCTTAAAACTCATTTGCCATTTGTTAACAAATATTTTGAATCCTGGACCAGATTTGCTGGATCAGGTTTGCTGGATCACCCAGCTTCACTGATGAAAATGTATTCTCTCCAACATTGGAGAGCTTTAATAAATTAGGCTCATTGTGTTTGAAGCAGAAAAATGGGAAAAGGCCAAGGATCTGAGTGCTTTTGACAGATTGTGATGGTTGGAAAACTAGTCCAGAGCATGGCTGCTGTATGTATTGCAATGCTTAGTAACTACCAAAGGTGGAAGTAAGGGAAGCTGTTAAAAAACCAACAAGGTTATGGGGTGCCCAAGGCATTTTGATTGGTGTGGCGGAGGAGGGGAATCGCCCATATGCTCCTGTTCCACAGATGAACTACTTTAGCACAAATTGCTGAAAAACATATACCTGTCAAGACAACTTATCTGTAGCCAGCCACAGTCCAGTCAAAATGCCCATACCATCCCTTGCAATGAACACAAGTATCAGAACAGTGTGATTTTAGGAGGAGGAGTGTGTTATCCCCTACATTTGTAGTGGGCGGATTCTCTGTGCACACACATACACGGGCTGCATATTATTCATGATAACAGAGCCAGAGGGTCAGTGAAAACCTGAACACAGGCCACAATTGGCCCGCAGGCCAGATTTTGAATATCCCTGCAATAGATAAACCAAATGTTATCACCAGGAATAGGATAAGAAAAACAGACATGTAAGGGCAACAATAACTCTGTTACTGGAAAATAATGATATTCTTATAAGGCATCAGGATATTGCTAAGGGCAACAAATGCCATAAACTTCTTTGCAGAGCTAAAATAATTATCTATCCTGTACATGGAAGTAGCACTATGCCTTACCTTATATACACAGTAGTGTATGTTTTCTTATGAGAGTGCCTACACCAGGTAGCAAACTGAACATTTTAGAACAGCGGTGTCAAACTCTGGCCAGCAACGTCCTTTTTTTCACCCCCCCCCCCCCCCCAAAGGAATCCTAAATATGAATTGCAGCTGGCCCGCCGCTGCATTGAAATAGAACCCCTACCCGGCATCACTCACATCCATAGACTAGCTGCCCCTCTGCCTATGCGTGGCCCCGCATTTCAGTGGGGAGGGAGTTCCAGCCACTCATAACATTAAGCCTGTAACTGCACTGTTTTTTGGACCCAGGGAATTGTAGTAGCGGTGCTATTTCAGTTTCACGTTTGGCCCACGACTTTGTCAAGGTTTTTCATTTTGGCCCACTGTGTATTTGAGTTTGACACCGCTGCTTTAGAAGAAGATTAAAAATAGAAAGTTACACTTGATATTTAAGGTTTTGTTTTTAAAACATCTTTTACAGGAAAGGATATGATTTGTTGGAATTCAGGAAATAATTTTGAAACATAGGGAACCATTTTAGTCTTTAGGTAGAATTTTAAACTGAATAAAATGCAGAAGGGTGGATTTATTATTATTTATATAGTGCCAACATATTACGCAGTGCTTTACAAAGTCCATTGTCACGAACTGTCCCTCAAAGAGGCTCAAAATCTATCACAATGTCATTAACCTCGTCTAAGGACAATTTGTAAGTAGTAAGTTGACCAAAGTTGCTTTACCTCAAGCTCATACCTCCAAGCTCATACCTATTTCTCCTTAATGATTCCAGATTTAGATTGAACATATCTCTCGGGGATATTTGTCCCTTGTGGATGTGGTGCTCTTATCTCCTCCCAACTGACATTTTTGGATTGGGTCCTTACCATCCTTACTATAGTCTCCTGCATATTTTTTTGCATTTGGCTGGTGTCCTAAAATTGACTTTTGCTCTCAACATGATCACCAAAGTTTTTCAGGCAGGTCACCCCCTACCTTGCATGCTTCTTCTAGTTTTAGGAGGCTTAAGCTTCCTTTTTAGCTTATTTGCTGTGTTGTGTATCCAACATCTTACATTTCTTTTTCTTTTTGCCCCCACATAAAACTAATAATGGCATTCTAAGCTATTTTGGTCTACTAGTTTTGAAAGTTTCCGCTACAGCTATAGGAATGATTAGCTGATTCAATCATGCCCCATGACTGTATCCTTTAACACACCTGTACAACAAAGCTTCTTGCACCTCAATGACTAACATTGCTACATACAATTCATACATGCTCTCCCTTCAAACTAGAATGTTTTTTTTCTAGAGAATACTGGTTTAGTGTTCCAGATGTCCACCCTGTGGAAAGCCCATATTTCTTGCTATTATCTTTAGAAAAAGACCTTGGCCTTGAGGGTACAAATGGAGTCCTTCAGGGCTTGGAACAGCTGTTACACTCCCAACAATCCGTATTATTATTGCATAAGTCTTGATGTTCGCAATGGCACAAAAATTTTAAGGGTTATGTATTATGACAAAGGCAGTAAGGTGGATTCCATTTCAGCCTGCCACATTTGGGATAGAACAGCTGTGTCAAGTGGGACATTTGAACTGTGACCCACATAGAACAGCTAAAAGTTTTGGTGAATACTTTGCTGACCTTTATACTTCTGTGTTTGATGTCCAAAAAGGAGAGGGTCCCTACACATAAGCCCAAGTACATCATATCCTCTCTGGTTGAGGCTTTCTCCCTAGGCATGTCTTGGCCCACCCAACCTTTCCCTTCATTCCAGAGCCTGGGACCCTGTAACAGTTTTTATTAAACCTGCAACCATTTGTTGCTATTCTAACCCCTGTCTTTTCTTTCAATACCCTGACACCTGTATTAGGAGACCAGAAGCTAAAAATGGGTGATTGTACCCCTGCATTGCTGTACTTCTACCATTATCAGAGAGGTCTCTACCATCTGGTACTTACACTGCAACGTAAGACATTTGTTTTTGGGCTTATGTACTTTTATATGTAGGAAGGCAGCTTTTTTTTTTCCTATGTCTATTTCTCTTATTCACAAGCTCCAAATCTCTGGATCTAATATAAATATCACTCCAAGGGCCATTTAAATTAACATATTTTTTTTGTTGCCAAATTACTTAGACCAAGATAAAGGAATTAAAGGAAGAGCACCTTCTTTATCTGAGTAGACAACATAGATTAGTTTATTTTGCCAGAAGGAGAAACTGAGATTCATAGACATGTAAAGATGTTTATTTTATATAGTCCAAATGGAAGAATATTTTTAAAGTATTTTGTATTCTTTATTTCCTCATTATTTGCAAACCCACTTTACCTTGGAATAGTTTTTTACTGTATTGTAAATTTACTGTTCAAAAAACTTGATGTATCCAAATTATATATACTGTAAAGCAAAAAAATGCACTCCACATGTGAATATTTTATAATATTTATATAAGACTTTTTAATTTGGCAATGTAATCACGTCTATTGCCCTATCTTTTGATCTATTTTGGTAACTAGAAAGTAAAAAAATGATCAAATAAAAATGTGTTAACAGTAAATATTTCAATACATAATTTGAGTCAAATATAAAAATCTGAATATTACATAAAAATATTTACACAATATTGAACATTTTTAAAGGGTGCTACATATGTTAACATGAGTTATGGAAGACTGTCTTTATATGCCATTGCATCACAAGAACTTTTAACATATTGTACATACCTTTTTACCTTGCACACACTGTATGCACTGTATGTTGTGGTAAGTTAGGATGCTGTCAATGCATCACAAAATAACTTTTAACATACATAATTTTTACCTGGAGCACATTGTATGTTGTGTTATGTTAGGGTGCTGCCAATGCATCACAAAAGAGCTTTTAACATACATACATTTTTACCTGGCACACATTAAATGTTATGGTATATTAGGGTGTTATTTAAAAAATGTAAACCAACCAACAGCAAAGTAGAATCTGAATGCTATAGGTGACTGAAGTTCAAAGATTGTATCCTTTGTATATTTGTATTAAGTAAACTGGTAGTTTTTAGATAATCTCTTGAAAAATCAGGAACAGCCATTTAGGAGTTCAAATTTCTAGTTTGTGCTAAAGTTTACATGTTTTTGCCTCTGCGCCCAGGTTGCGGCCCTCAGACACACCCTTGCAGACAGCAGCTGACTGCAGATGGAACCAAAGCGTAGAACCAAATTGCTAGACAATTGGTTTGTCTTGCTAGACAATCAGGCTGCTAAAAAAATTTCAGTAGATCCTGAAAAAGCATTTGACAGGGTAAATTGGAATTTCATATTCCAGGCTTTTCACCAAATTGGCTTGGGTCCCTCGATGTTAGCCTGCATCTCAGTGTTATATGCTGCACCCCAAGCTAGAGTAAGGGTTAATGAATCCCTTAAAGGGTTCCTTTCTGAGTTCATATCAATACACAATAGAACCAGGCAGGGGTGCCCCCTATCTCCTCTCTTATACTCACTGGTCATGGAACATTTAGCAATCACATTGAGACAGTATTACCAGGATGAACACAGATAAAATAGACATATTACCAAAGCTACTATATGTCTTCCAAACGTTACCAACACATCTGCCATCCGCCTACATTCCTAAATTACAACAATTGTGTAAAGATGTCATATGAAAAAAAAATGCCAAAGCAAACCCTTTAAATGCCTCACTAAACCTAAATCAAGAGGTGGAGCTGGAGTACCCAACATTGGTTTTTGCTACAGGGCCTCAGTCCTGGTGAGACTAGTTGATTGGTTCCAAAATAGATATTAGAAAAGATGGGTTCTTCTAGAGAATATGATTTAGAAATCTTACTGCATTTGAATCTCTGCTTAGGTCTCAGCATAGACCGTCACATATTCTATCCAGCTTTATAATATACTGCTTTTTCATACGATCGATCTTGGAAAATGATATTAGCGTACCAATCTAAGCTGAAGAATAGGAGAAAACGTTTATACTAACACACAAACTGGCTCACACATGCAAAGTTCAAGGGACCAATCATAAAATTCTTTTCAGGCGGTATCTCTGTCCCACGCACATTTACTGCATATCCTCTGCCACCTCCGACAGATGCTGGCTCTGCCAGACGTAGAGGGGTACCATGGGACAACATATTACAACTCTATAATACAATCACTGCCTCTGATGTACCCAACAATCCCTAAGCAACCCTGCTATCTATGATTCCAGGGCCTTTCAAATCTGCTAAAAAGCGTTCTTAGCCATTTTGTAACGGTTACTAGAGCGGGTCACTCCCAGACTATGAAAACAAATAGGGACCCTTCTTTGACAGATTGGCTGATAGAGCTTGAGAGGATATAACACATAGAATATTGGTAGCAGAGGATGATGACCAAGTAGAAAAATAAAAAATGGTATGGTCCATCTGAGATTGGTTTAAAGAAACTTACCAATATCGGTCTTATTGGACATAATAGAACTATCAAGGTTAAGGTCTTTGAGGGTGCGGACCCACATGAGTAGATTTACCTTACTCTATGTCCTTTTAACCTACCTTTTCCATTTATGATTTTTTTTAAAATAGAATCAATGCCGCCCCCCCCCCTCCCTTTCCTCTCCTAGGCTGCTTGGCTTTTCCCTTGGTAATAACCTTTTTCCTTCATCCCCCTATTGTGCGCTATTTTTCCTATGTTACCCTAGTTCAATAAATGTTTTAATATTGACACTTTATAACATGTCCTTCAGAAGAGAGTTACCCGTGGTCTACTTTAAACATTTTAGACGTCTAGGTGCTATATTTTTGTGATAATATAACAAACTAACATGGGTGACATGAACATATTGTTTACTTGCACTTTAGAAGTCAAATTTGTATGCTGTACAATGTTTATATTTTTCTAGAGCATTACCTAAATTTTTTCTAGCACCTATAAGGTTATGTGACACTCCATGTTTCTCCTTTTAAGCCCCTCCTCCCATCCCTGTTCACATTTATTTTGTCATAGCCAAAAAGGTTAAAAGAAACATGTTTCTGTTGATATTGTATTGTATTTATTTTTTTGTTTCTTGTTCAGCTGTTGTAAAAATGCAAAACTTCAGTAAAAATGATTGAAACAAAAATGATTGTGACTTGCAAATGGCATGCTTGAGCAGTATAGGCTGAAGCTATTATGAATCAGAGTTTCACAGCCCAAGGCTTAGAATAAGACCAATAGCAGATCAGATACAGATCTGCAGAGGAACACATTAAAGCAGGCTTTTGGCCTTTCCAGTCAGGGTTGGAGAGTGACTGGGTTATAGGGTTCATAAAATCATGAATTACACCCACAGGTCAAAGATGGTCCCTAACTGTTACATAAACCTCTCCTTAGGAAACCCCTATGCACATCAGTGAAAATTTTATTGGTTCGTCTTGCAGAAAACATGTATTTTCAGTCAAATATAGCCCCCCCTTCTGCGTGCCAGACACATTAAGGAAAGTCAAAGAAAAATCCTGGGAGTTAGGCCCAAAACTAGTCCCCCAGATTTTCAAGCAAAGACACCTGGGCACAGGGTGTGAGACAGCCAGGGGGAAAGCAGTGTAACAAAACTCAACTGTTATGCAAGCGGGTGTGGACCCACTGTGCCACTGACTGGTTATACTCCAGAGGGGCGTGACTAAGCAGCTACCAGGTCTTCGCTAGAGCCTCTGATGGTGAGGATAGGCTTGGGCTGCGGGGTAGCTGCCAGGTGCCACTCCAGAGCAATCCCCAGGCCAGTGGCAGCTGACCACAGGAGTCAGGAAGCAAGGATCCAAGATCAGGATCAGGCGGCAATCAGGCAGAGTCCAAAACGTAGTCCGAGGTCACGGTCAGGCAGCAAACAGGCAAAGTCCAAAACGTATCCGAGGTCAGGGTCAGGCAGCAAACAGGCAGAGTCCAAAATCGTCAGCAAGGTCCGGTACACAGTAAAGCAAAACAGGAACACACCTTAGCACAGAGAGTAACACAGAGTAAGCCAGAGATTGCTCAGGCAACTTCCTGTAGTAGGAGGTGCCTTTAAGTACCTGCAGGTAATCACCCATAGGCTGTGGAAAACAGAGGGCGTGTTTTTCCTCATAGACAAGGAGAGACACACCCACACCAGCTCAAACACCAGAGCAAGTCTCAACACAGGTATGGAACATAGGAAGAGGGTTACCTGAAAGACAAGACCCGGCGCCCGTGCCTGCGATTAGAAGCAGTGGCGCCGGCACGACCTGCAGTGCTAACATCAACAGTATTTCACATATAATTGGTAAAACAAATAGGGCTTTTGGCCAATGCTGTGTCCTCTTGTAGCTGCAAAAAAAGGCAGGCAGGCAGAGAAGCTGCAGGAGAATAAGGAAACATCCGACATGACACATAATAACGCAACTCCCAACTGTCACTGAAATGAGAAAAAAAGAGGAATTCCTCCAACTGACCTGGGTGAAATCAGCTTCTTTAGATTGCAAAAGTTGAGGGAACAGAGAAACAAAATTGCCTTGGCAGCTGGAATACATAACATGTTACCTAGCAGGAATACAGGACTGTCTCATATATAGCAGTGTTCCCCAACCTTTTGGACCTACAGACCACTAAAACTTACGGACTCTGGACTGCGCATGCGCGGAGAGCCATGTCATTCAAAGGGGAAGAAACTTTCCCCAGAGTGACGTCATGATGCCAGAACCCACCCATTCTAGTTCAGAGACACAACCGGCCACCCTGAGTCTGCGATACATACGGGGGACATGGTAAGCAGCTCTGGTCGGTGCGCCCCCCCCAAGCACGGTCCGATGAGGAAGAAAAGGTTGAGGCTGATAAAAAAATACAAAAATACAAAATGTTCACAAAGAGAGCAGCAGTATACTAAATGAATCTGTTTATATAGGCAATTCTTCAGGAGGATCTCATGATCTGGTGCTGGCAGATATGCACAGAAGGTCCACTTTCCCACAGTTGTGGCAGATCCGTGACAGTCATGAGGTATGGATGTGGGATCCCCCTGTTGGTTGTGTATAATTATGTCGGTATTATGTGTTCTAGAGCAGCGGTGGTGGTCCACTGGTGGTCTGCAAGAAGATTTTGGAGGTCCACGACTCTGATCAGTGCACCCCCGAGCTGGATCAGGAGAGGGACCCTGCTGGCGGGACGCACCATCCAGAGCCGTGGACCACTTCCTCCGTGCAAATCTCTGACTCAGGGAAGTGGGCGGGCTGTGTTTCACGACACAACCTGCCCACTCTCTCAACGCAGGGTCAAATCTGCGATGGCAGAGTGGGCGGGGGTTATGGTATATGACGTTACTATGGAGGAGGTTCCTACCCTTTGATTGACAACCGACTCCCCGCGCATGCGCAGTCAGGAGCCGGTTATTTTAGTGGTCCGCGGGACCAAAAAGTTTGGCGACCACTGTTCTAGAGTGGAGCCCCCTAGTTAAGTTAAGTTTCCTTGCTTCAGTCAATTTTACAAAAACATCAGAAGACATGTTCTGTTTGTGTAAGCACTCCAAGGATCTAATTCTATCTGATGTAGCAAAAACGTCTTGAGCTCCTAATCTTTATAAGGCACGCGCCATGTTGTATCAAAACCCCACAGAGAACTGCCTTAAGAGCCTGCTATTGGTTTGGGAGGGAAGTAGTATCTGACATTTGGTCTTTTAAACAATTAGAGGTAATGCCCACTATGGCGTGTGCACCAGCAGAATCTTTGAATAAGGAATCCTTGCATTTCCATGTACACTCCCTGGGGCCTGCCATCGGTACCTGAATAGTAACTGACACAGAAGCATGATCAGACCAAGGACAACTGTCTATTGAAGATACAGAGCTCCAGTCCAAAATCCCATGGCTCACAAAGATGTGTTTTATAAGGGAGAGTTCTATGAAAGGCAATGGAAACTCCCTTGGTTTTTGCTTCTGGGTTAGAGCTGTGCACCCAAGATGTGTGGTATCAGTTCTGAATAGAAGGAAAATTGTTGGTCTGAAATTGTGTCTCCTGTAGTGATAGAAATATGTACCTTGGCTTTATGCTGGCCATAGAAGAGGTGGGATCGTTTTAATGGGCGATTGTGCCCTTTGGTGTTCAGGCTGCAGACCTTGATATAGAGATCTCAGGGTGAACTTTGGGACATGGTAGGTCAAAGGAAAAATTTCCTATTTAAATTTCTGATTGGAGAAAATCTGATTAAAACTGTGTGTTTGTATAAAGAGAAAAAGGGGGCTGGGGGAAGACTAGGGGAGACTAGGGCAGTAAAGTGTGGGGGGGGAGTGTAAAGGAAATTATCACACCTGTTAGTAAGAGAGTATGGAAATAGACCGGTGTGATGGGTGGGTCGAGATGAAAGGGAGGAGCTAGGTCCCAACTGCCTATAAGGGTGCTAAAGGGTAAAAGGATAAACCGTATCTACCACCTCTAATGGTGAAGTACCTATCTGGGGTAGAGTGACGGTGTAGGAGTTACTCTCACAAGCATTAATGTGTACCCGCCCGGGGCAAATCAAGAGGCTGTTAGAAACCATCAATGAAGACAACCTGAGCATTTCACAGTGACAACAGTATGAAAAACATTTAACATTCAAAATAAATTACCAGCATTACTCACTGAAACATTTAAGCAGTTAAAACCAACAGTCATTGGTTCTTTGCCTCATCTACTCAGGAGGGATCAGAGATAAAAAACATATCCAGGAGAGGTCCTCTCCCCATATTGTAACTTCAACGCTCAACAAATCCACGCAGGGATTATGTGAGACCAAATAGAGGAAGCAAGAACCAAGCAGAGCCCTACAATTATTGTGAACCTCTAAACATATTCTAGCATAGCACAACATATTCGGTACTACATTTCTTGTATCTACTAAGTACTGAATAGGAGTGTAAATATAAGTCCTTCCAGGGTAAGCTAGGTTCCACCCCCAAGTCCCTTATACGAACCAGACCATGTGCGATAATTTTCCCCTATGGAGAAGCAGGTTGGAGCAGGAGCCTTGAGTCTCCTTAATATCAGCATTAGCAGAATGTTCCTTTTCGTAGGGTTAGGCGTAGGGAACCTGAAGGTATATATCCATGTGGTTGCTTGAAGGTCAGAGACCATAATGAGCATCTGGAGTAGGGTTGACCAAGAGTTGAATAAAGCCGTACCTGTAGAATATTTGGATCTTGACTTCCTTGGTGGTAGGGGAAAGTCCCAAAGCCAGCGACAAGAGGTAAGAGAAGGATCACTAGGTGATCACCCTTTCCCCAGTAGGACAGTGAGGAACACTTTACCATTTCCCTCTTAAGAGATGGTGATCAAGGCAGTTTGGTATTCTAGAGAACCATATGTAAACCATAGGCCAGGAACTGAAGTTACTACTGTTGTCGATCATCAAAGGCTCTGTGGTTATCGCTTGATTAAGGAGAATTCAGATGAGCATCTGAAGTTGAAGCAAGGCTAGGGCGACGTCCTGGAGTGAAGTAAGCAACAGCTATGGTCGGAGAGCGGGGCCCAGGTGGACGAGGAAGAGCTTGAGAGTGAAATTTGAGTTGTGATGGGGGAGAGATTAAGGCAGATGGCCATTCAGGCAGTGTAACATTGAGCAGTTGTAGGTCAGTCAACAGTTGGGGTAGATCTGAGGGTTTCTTGAAGATACATGTTAACCCCTCTTTGCAAATGATGAGATGAAAGGGAATACCCCAGCAATAAGGTGAGCAGTGGTTAAAGGGCCCTACAGAAATCCAACACATGCTTGGACAAATCAGAAAGTAGCTGGACTTGAGCACCCGCATATTCAATGGCATTGGCTTTCCTGGTCTTTCTCATTATATTCTCTTTGCTTCTATAAAAGTGGATGTGACAGATGACGTCAATGGGGCGCAGGGAGCCCAGGGTTCTATGGATTCTATTGATTTCAATATCTACTTCTTGTGGTATATCCAGTAGCTTTGCAAACATAGAGTAGGCAGCTGCCGGCAGGTCAGAATTTGACACTGATTCTCTGTGCTCAGCAATCTGTGAAGATGGATCAGTTCAGTGGCAGTGGTGGTAAATTCTGCCTTGCATCTAGCTTCAAGCCTGCCTATACTATGATCGAGGTCTTGACTTATAGGTAAGGCTCTAAGATGGGCCTTCCAATCCCAGGAATCACTTCCATTAGAAGTGGAGCTAGATTCATAGGAATCCTCCATAGTATTGGAGATAAGAGGGCTGTGTATAGGAGAGGAGCTGGGTACCTGTATAGATAAAGATCCATGCTCCTCTGGCACCTGTGGTTCACCTGAAATTCGGCCTGGAGTGGCCGTTTTGCCAATGCTGCGTCCCTTTTGGCTATGTATAACTTTGGGGCCCATGTGATGGTAGATATGCACTATCGTTCTGATGGATAAAGTTTCAGCCCGGGCAGGATACAGAGCTCAGAAACACACTTTTCTATCCCTCTATGCACTGGCCACCCCCTCCGCAAGTCACAGTCTTTTATTATTACTGGACCATTTGAATTTGTATTGATGTGATAAATACCAATTATATCCTTGCACTGTCTCTAGCCTTGGGTCCTGTAGCCCAAAAGGTGATTAATAGTTTTTCACTGGACCCATTATAAACCAAAAGCTGTTTGCACTTTACAAATGCTTTCTAGTATTGTCCTGTTTCATGTATATATAGAGAAAATGTGTGTAACTCTTAACACATCCATGGTCTATCTGTATATTTTTGAAATCCTCAGATAAGTCTACCTCCACTTAGAGGTAGGCTCCCAATTTCCAGAACACGGGGAATTTTGTTGACCCTGCAGACATTGAGATTTCTTGCATCTCAGACTTTGCAGAATCGTTGTGATACAAGTCGTAAGTTTGGCTCTTACTACTATCAAGAGCCAGATATCTGCCCTTGCTATCTTATTCTGGAAAATGTTAGCTCCCTTGCTCTTAATTTAGGACCTTTTTACAGGATGTTGCCCATGTAACTCCCTCTGTAACCCTTCCAAAACCATTGTTTGACCCCAACAGAACATTTCTTAAAGGGTACTTGAGCTTTTCTGTCCACTATCTCTAGGTTGTCTCTAGGTGTCTAGAACATTTACCCAAACTGTAGACTCAAACATCAGGCCCCACAATTTGCTGTCACGACATGGTCTATTCTATTGGTGCTATTTTTCTGACATCAAACCTCTGTTTCTCAAATTTCCAAGGTTGCCACACAGTCTTAAGTTACACATTTTATAAGTTCTACCAGATAGATGTTGCATCTGAAGGAAAAATAAACTGTGGATGTAAGGTCCTTCAGGTTGTTCCTGCAGGCAATCCACCAATTTTTTGTCAAAGTTAGAGTCATCTCTGTTGCCCACCTTCAGTTGGACTGCTTTTAAAATTCTTGAAGGTAAAATATATTCTATGTCTCTCAATTTACAAATAGGAAAATAGGATTTTGTTATTACCCTTTATTTTTATTCAGTTCTCAAGTAAACAGGTATAAAAAAAAAGATACAAAACAAAACGAAACACTAAAGTGCAAATATTCTGTTGTACAGAAAAGGGAGGCACAAAGAGGCGTAATAGCATGTTCCATTCTGCTTTAAACAAAGATAGTCATAGTAGTCATAGTAAAAGTTGTTACAAGCACAAACTTCATGTTAACATTTGAAAACATCATTACAGGTATACATGCAATGCATATTTCAATACTTTGGCTTTTTTAGAAAAAGCTCCAGGAGTCCCTGTGTGCCCAACTGTTTTTATATTCCTCTGTTTCCTGGAACATTTTCCAAGAAGACCAGGTCTCAAGGATTTTTTCCTGTCTATTATGAACCTCGGCAGTAAGGTCTTCCATATTTTTAATTTTGTTTACCTTACGTAACCACAGACCCAAAGTGGGAAGGTTGATTTCTTCCATAATCACACACTTCACACACTTTAGCAGTTGTCACCAGGTGTTTCACCAGTTATTATAGGATTTCTGAGGCCAATCATGAAGGTGTAGAACAAAAAAGGCAAGGTCATTCGGGATATGTCTTACCGCCATATTCTGGCAGATCTCCCTTACCCCTGACCAGAAGGATCAGAGGACCGGGCATTCCCAGAATAGATGCAACATTGTACCCCTGTCTCTACCACTTCTCCAGCACAGCTCAGATTCCGAGGGGAATATAACATGCATCCTCACTGGGGTTCTATATCAAAGAGTTAATAGTTTATATCCCACTTCCTGCAAACAACTGTTCATCCACCCTTTATGGCATAGAGCAATGACCAGGTCTCTCTGTGAAGGAGTAAATTGAATGTGGAGTTCCCTTTCCAAGCCTTCAGAAAAACCAAGACAGAGCATGTTTCGCTTCCAGTTTCCCCATACAGACCTTCTCAAAGTCTGTGAGTTGTCTCAAAGAGAACCGGGAGTGAGGTTGGGATCTTAAAAAGTGTGAAAGCAAAGCAGCCTTCCAGAAATCCAGTTTAAATGGCGATTTCCCAGTACAGACACCAGAGGGCTAGGCCTTGGGGAAATGTATCGGTGGGGAAGGTACTTCTCCCAAACCAAAAGAGCAGAGCAAATCAGATGTGCCCTGTCAATTTGTAGGCCCGGAGACACTATCGACGGGAGATATTTAAGGGGAAACTTGCTAGTGCTTTGTTCCAGACTGACCCACTGTTTCGAATCAGCCTGGTTGCATCTACAACCATAATCAAATGAGGTGCTGCATAGTAGAGTATCAAATTTGGGACCCCTAGTCCCCCAGCCCTTTTGTGCCAGAATAACAACTTCCTGTTGAGTCGGGGTCCCTCTCCTCCCCAAATGAACTTGAATATGTTAGATTGTAAATGTTTGAAGAAGGAGTTAGCAATTCTTTTGGGCAGGGCTTGTAGCAAATACAGAATTCTTGGTAGTAAGTTCATCTTCACAATCTGGACACGTCCCAACCAAGAGAAGGAGTGCTAAACCCATTGCTCCATGTCCGCCCCAACCCTCTGCAACAGAGGCTTAAAATTCAGGTAAAACAAATTCTCCAATTTTGCAGAAATCCTGACCCCCAAATACTGGATTGCTTCCGGTTCCCATTTAAACTTGAAATTCAGTACTGAAAAGTTACACGCCTTGAGCGGCAGTATAAAATTCAAAGCCACACATTTTGAGTAATTGACTTGAAAGTTGGAAAAACTTCCATACTCCTTGAGAGTCTTAAGTAAATTGTGTAGAGAGACTGCAGGATGGGAAACCAAAAAAAATAAAATTGTCCGCAAAGGCAGCAACTTTCTATTCATTACCTGCCATCTGTAACCCCTGTATATATCTGGCTGCTCGAATTTGTCACAGGAGTGGTTACAACGAAAGAATAAAGATCAGAGGGGATAAGGGGCACACCCCTGTCTTGTCCCATTGGTAATTGTCAGGAGGATTTTTTTCTATTCACCATAAAATCCTTTCATTGGTTCAGGGGAGTGATTAGACCCACAAATTTTCACTATTGCTCCAATCCCTCATTACATTAACTCAAACAAGTTGGAGTAAACACTAAAACACTAAAAAAAATAATTTTAACATTTATTAATAACAGATTCCCACCCTTGTGTGTTCATGGTCATGTTCTTGGTTCTGTTTGTTACAAATCTTAGCTATGTTGGTAGTGGGGAGGGTATGTTTGCAATTGTCCAATTCTCCTCTAGGCATCAGTATTAGCCAACATTAAAAGGCTTTCTGTGTTCCTCAATAGACTCCAAGATAAACATTTTGCATTAAGTCCACAGAAATAATTTTTGTTGGCAGAATATTAATGAAAGCAAACCTGTGAGTCTATAAATAAGCTAAGCTACCAAAGCTTGCCTTAAAAATCTGAAAAGCTCCCCAAAATCATGTGCTACATATTGTACTTCATATCAGTCTCTACATAGGCAAAATAGCCAGATATGTAATGACAGTCTGGAGTCTTCACCTTTATGAACATTTTTTTTTATCCTCCAAATTCTACCTGAAAATTGGCTCTTGTGTTTCAGAGATTGAAATGGGTTAATAAGCATATAAAATCGAAGCAAAGTAGCAGTATATGAAATCTTTTTATGCATTGACTGAGACTTATTCCCATTTGTCTTTTGTTTGTTTTTTTTAAGCTCTTCTAGATCTCCCTGTCCAACCATCCAAGGAAGTGGTGGGTTTTGGCCACAGCTCCACATCTTCAACTCAGCATTTGCCCTTTAGATTTTATGAACAGCCACGCCGTGTTGGGAGTGACCTTACAGTACAGAACTCTGTCTTTGCGTCAGTTGACAAAGTACCAGGTGAGTACAAAGGACCTGTGTTTGTAGGACAACATATTTTTTGGGCTACTGCTATTTACAGCAATTTTTTGTGGACTAAGGTGTGACAAACTGGGAGCGCGGAGAGAAAGCACACAGAGACGAATCACAGGGGACCAACAGGCCAGAGGTTTATTATAGAATCTTAGATATACACACAGGAAAGAGATAGTCTGGAGTAGGGCAAACTGAAGGTATAGTATCAGGTAACATGTCCGGAAATACACACAACAAGGTTCTAGGGGTGCCTTCCGGTAATCGGACGTCAAGATAACTAGCAGTTCCAGCAATACCAGAGGCCAGGCAATCCTGAACCTCTGTTGGGCTTATTGACACAAGTCTCTTGGCTCTTCAGCAACATCCAGCATGGAGAGAGCACTACAAGTCCCAACAGTTCTCAGTAGCTCTCAGCCATGGAAGCATCACAAATCCCAGCAGTCCTTAGCAGGTTTAGACATGGAACACACTACAGATCCCAGCAATACTCACAGTATCTTTTCAGCTGTATCCTCAGAGTTAGCCTGCTAGGATTTCCATCTGCACTCTCTCCAGCATGCAGCCCGGAAGGTGAGAGGCCAATCCTTTAATGTGCCAGACTATGTGGGTGTAAACATGCCTACAGACCATATACCATCTCTATTATCTCCACATAAAGGCTCAAAGCCAGGGTGACACTTAAACTGGGAACGGGGAATAAGGACACACAGGGAGCTGGGAATCAGTGAGAAGGATATTTGGGGCTCCAGGGAGCCTCTTTCCTTTACAACTCCTTCCTCCCTTTAAACATGTACCAGCCAGGGGTCTTCACAAGACCCAAGGCTGGTACATACAGTTAGGTCCATAAATATTTGAACAGACCATTTTTTTCTAATTTTGGTTCTGTACATTACCACAAATAATTTTAAATGAAACAACGCTTTAATTCTGTCGGTTGAACAAAGACAAAAAGATTGCATAAATATGTGAGGAACTAAAGCCTTTTTCTGCACAATCACTTCATTTCAGGAGCTCAAAAGTCATCAACTCAAAGGGTATTTCATGGGCTGGTGTGAGCATATCCTTTGTTATGTTATTATCAATTAAGCAGATAAAAAGCCTGGAGTTGATAACATGGAGTCAAAGGAGCTCTTCGAGCAGATGAAACAAGCCATCCTTGAGCTGCAAAAACAGAAAAAAACACATCCGAGAAATTGCTACAATATTAGAAGTGGCAAAATCTACAGTTTGGTACATCATGAGAAAGAAACAAAGCACGGTGAACTCAGCAACTCCAAAAGACCTGGACGTCCACGGAAGACAACAGTGGTGGATGATGGCAGAATCATTTCCATGTTGAGAAACCCCTTCACAACAGCCAACCACGTGAACAACACTCTCCAGGAAGTAGGCGTATCGATATCCAAGTCTATCATAAAGCGAAGACTGCATGAAAGTAAATACAGAGGGTGCACTGCAAGGTGCAAGCCACTCATAAGCCTCAAGAATTGAAAGGCTAGATTGGACTTTGCTAAAAAAAAAAAAAAAAATGTAAAAAAGCCAGCACAGTTCTGGAAAAACATTCTTTGGACAGATGAAACCAAGATCAACCTTTACCAGAATCATGGCAAGAAAAAAGTATGGAGAAGGCGTGGAACAGCTCATGATTCAAAGCATACCACATCATCTGTAAAATATGGCGGAGGCAATGTGATGGCTTGGGCGTGCATGGCTGCAAGTAGCACTGGGACACTAGTGTTTATTGATGATGTGACACAGGACAGAAGCAGCTGAATGAATTCTGGGGTGTTTAGAGGCGTTCATAATACAGATAGACAATGACCCAAAACATACAGCCAAAGCAACCCAGTAGTTTAATAAAGCAAAGAAGTGGAATATTCTTGAATGGCCAAGTCAGTCACCTGATCTGACCCAACTGAGCATGCATTTCACTGGTTGAAGACTAAACGTCGGACAGAAAGGCCCACAAACGAACAGGAACTGAAAGCCACTGCAGTAAAGGCCTAGCAGATCATTAAAAAAGGAAACCCAGCATCTGGTGATTTCAATGAGTTCAAGACTACAGGCTGTCGTTGCCAGCAAAGGGTTTTCAACCAAGTATTAGAAATGAACATTTTATTTTCAGCTTTTTAATTTGTCTAATTACTTTTGAGCCCCTGAAATGGAGTGATTTTTTTTAAAAAAGCCTTTAGTTCCTCACATTTTTATGCAATCATTTTGTTCAACCCACTAAATTAAAGCTGAAGGTCTGAAGTTCAACTGCATCTGAGTTGTTTCATTTAAAATTAATTGTGGTATTGTACAGAACCAAAATTAGAAAAAAGTTGTCTCTGTCCAAATGTTTATGGACCTAACTGTAAAATTCTTGTGTGTGGAAATTTCACATAAGCAGCCACATAGTTGAATTAAAGGCTTGTTTTGATTAAAGGTGGAATTAGTAATTTACCAACAAAACAAATGTAAAGAGTAATTTCCTAGCACAACCTTGATTGTTTTGCTTTATAAATAGGAATCCACTTGTATTTCCCAACAGTGGGGGTACCCTATATAATGGCGAGACACTGGGAAAAGGGAAATCCAAGGCAGGGATTAAGTCAAGGCCGGAAACCATCCAGCACTTCAGGTAGCTTAGTGGGAAGAACTACCACCAGACACAGAAGCTGACTTGGTTTGGATCCAGATCTTGACACAGTAGGTCAGTAAAAATCTCTTTGAGAAATGATGTATGGGTAAATATTTTAACTAGATGAGCTATAGTACCAGAAAAAGGTATTTCTCAAAAAAACTTTTATTGCCCCATGTTGGCAAAGTTGAATTTACTAGGTTAAAATAAAAACAAAGGAATTATAGAAGTGTGATACTGATACCTTTACCTGGCATAAAGAGCAGGATGTATAGTATTTCTTAACTTATAGTATTCCGTACCAGTAAAACTGATCCATCATCTGTGCCTCAGCTTTTCCCTGCCCCAGATGCCCCCCTAAAACATCATTACTGGCCAAGTCAAGTACTACCTTCCTGTATGGTTGTCGTACCGGTAACTTTTTAACAAGTTTCTCCCAGACCCTAGAGAGCAAATACAGAAGATCCCTGTTAACAGCAAATTGGGGCATTGTTCATCTGGTCTCAGTAATGACAACAACATTTCAGGTTTCTCGCCTGATATATTAGTTACTCCATTAGTTACATGTTTCTCCTTTTATTTAGATCATGAGCTCTTTAAAACATGGGTGTATTCAGGGAAAAAAGGCCGGAAATAACAGAGAGCAACTGTCTGCCAGGGTTGCTGTTTTAGTTTGTTTCAGGGCTCTAGAATGGGAAGGAAGGAAGGTACTGGATGGGCCTTCTGATTCTACTGAAGTACATCCCTGGCTATAAGTTGCACATGTGTGTGCTGTTAGGCCTGGGAAGTGGAATGGCAGCAAGTAGGCTGTAGCCAAGCCTGAATGGAAGCTCTGCTTATGTGCTGTATTTCTTTGCACTGAAAGCTGTTTATGTGATCTATGGAATATGAAATTATTCCTAAACTGTACTGTAGAGGACTGTACTGTGGACTTAAGCCTACCTTTAAAATTTGTATGCTGAAGAAAGTTGTAATATTGTGAAGCAAATAAAGAGACTTGTACCTTTTTGTTATCTGTCCTGCATGCTGGCATTACTTTTGAATGACTTTGTAGCATATGTTAGGAAAGTGACCTAATTATTTCCATTCATATGTAAACTAGTATTTTTTTTTAGGTTAGTAAGCTTTTTAATTTGAGCTTGTAGTTGTAACCGTAAACCAGCATTAGAAACTGTAACTTTGAAGATCTTAGGACATTCAGTAAATCCATTAAAGCGGACCTACTACTAAGAGAATATGGAGGCTGCTGTGCTGTATGTGGGATAGCTGATTTTTGGTTTCAGTCACATACCTGAAAGAAGCATTCAGAAACGTTTGCTTATGTTTAACAACAAAATAAAGACCATACTCATTCTGGATCAGTGATTCAGAAAGTATCAAAAATCATAATAACAAGCAGGTAAACATATTTTTATAGTTCCAGGTCAGCAATGACAGCTTCTATATTCTCTTTGTGAACGGTTCACTTTAAGTGAAAATGTAATAAAAAAAAAATTGTCCTACTCAACTATAAAATCCGTATATGCCTTTGCAAATATATATGTATTGAAAGAAGGGCAGAAATAGACTCTGAAAAGACTGATCAACCAAACTATCTAAAGGATATTTTCAACCTGTATGGCACAGTATGACACAATTATAGTAGTTGATAAATTTTACTTTAATTTTGTTGAAACTTATCTGAAAATATTGTGCTATATCAAAGAGCTTAGTTGAGTATTTCTAATGAATTTGAATGTCCTGAATTTTGAATGTCCTTCTAAGAACTGCTAAGAACTTGTGGTTTAACTTTCTATTACGGAGTTGAGTGCTCACCAAAGACTTGAAAAGTTCCTTGTTCAGGCAGCCTCACTTATGGGGGCATTTTTACCTGTTTCTCCATTTTGTTTCTGGGTTGTGACCCTTGTAGTACATGCACTCTTGGAGAAGCAGTTATCTATGGACCACAATGATTGTTTTTTAACAGGAAAAAGAATAGAACAAGTGAATGATTAGTTCTGCCACAATTGTGCAAAAATCACTTATTAGAAGTTTTAATGTACAGTATTTGTATTCCAATGTCTGGTCAAATAATGTACTTTGGACCATCTATGGCGATCTATGTAACATTGCCTTGTAATCTAGTATTGTCAACTGTATTATTATTTGTCTTTTATATGCATATCGGTGTTCTCTCCAGAATTTTTTTCAGCCGAGTGGGGGGAAACTGTAGCCAGGTGGTAAAAAAAGTGGGCGGGGCTAGACACAGCAAATTTTTAGCTCCTATTTATTTATGCCATACGTATGCAGTAACCCCTGCTATTGTGAAATTTTATCCACCCGCAGTATGATCGCTGTGTATGTAAAGTCTGCTTGTCATGTTCTGCAGCTTAACAACTCATTGTGTTCAATCCTTTAGATCTCCTAAACTGTTGGTTGTAATTACCTAACATTTTTAGGGTACACAGGGGACTCTCAAAAGCTACTAATAACCAACATTTCTTTTTTTTAATTTCAAGAATTTAAAAATATGGGGATCATGAGTTTAAAAACTTTTGGAAATTGGAAAATTTGGGTTGCTGTTTTGTAAGAAAGTGCACCTTGGAGCCAAAAATGGAAAATGCAAATTAAGCACCCCCAGGGCCACTTACATAGTAAGAGGCTTTGGGGTGGCCCCCCTAAATATTTTACCTACCCAAACTATAACTGTTATACTATGCTGCCCTTTCTGCTTCTGTTCTTCGAATCCCAATTTATCTGAATTGGGGTGGTTCAGGAAACTGAAAATGTAGATGCAAGTGGGGAACAGATATATAAACCCCTATAATTTAATTAGCATGACATCATTAGAACATAAAAACCTCTGCCCATCAAACTGTCCGCTTCCCTACCTTGAACTTCGATTTTTCTAGAACAGAGGTGCAGGTAAACAGAATTAAAGGGGCAAGGGGGGGACACTTGTGGCTAACACCCCCAAACTTTCATCTCTATGGCATCAATACATAAAGTCTGCCCATCAAAACATGCTGCCTGTTACACACTTACCCTACTAGTACCTAAACCCCAATTTCATTTTGATGAGTTTTTTTTTGTTCTAATGATGCCATTGTGATAAAACTCTGGGGGTGTTATCCACAGATGTTCCCCACACTTTTCCAGTTTCCTATACCTCCCCATTCCAGAGAAAAATGGGTTTCCAGTGTTAGAAATGGGCAGTATTGTGTAACAGGGCAGTGCGTTTGCCATAGTAAATACATTACATATTAAATACATAGTAAATGCTATAGTAAATACATAGTGTGGGGGGATTATCAAAAATTACCCCCTGCACCTACATTTTCGGCTTTGTACACCCCACCATTCTATTTTTTTTGGGGTTCAAAGAAGAGAAGCAGACAGGTAACATAATATGACAGGTATAGATTTGTAAGAGATAAGTATAACTTTAGGGGCCCTTCCCCAATACTCCTTTCTATGTAAGTGGTCCTGGGGGTCCCCAGGATTTATACACACACTGCTCTGATGACGTCATTACACATGCCCATTGGGCAGAGACATTGTTTGCACGATGTTACTTTTTTTTTTTCAAAACACCCGGCACAGCTATGAGAGAGGGAGGGATAGCCTGTGATCTCCTCATAGCTGTGCTGTCCTCTCCTCACTCCGCCCGGCTCTAATCAGCTATCAGCTCTTATCACCGAAGAATGGAGCGAGCAGAGCAGCCTCTCCGGTGTCCGTTCAGAGCTGCTGAAAATGTGCCGGGCAGAATAATTACAGCAGGTGGGCGGCCCGCCCCCCAAAAACGGCCTGGGGAGAACTATGCTTATAAAATGATAGTTATAGGTTTTTATCTTAATCTACCTTTGTCCATGCTGCTTGAATGTCCCTATGATGTTAATGTTGCTTTAATTGTGGGATGTGGTCATTTTCTTGTTTGTGCACTATGACATGGGTTTCTGATGATGAGTACAAGTCACAATACCCTGCCAAATGCAATGCATTGTAAAAAAAAAGGCTGCAAAAAAATAAATATTGAAAAGAAAGTATCAACTGTCATTACGCAGTGCATTGTAAAGTTTGGAATTACATCAATTTAATAATTCTAAAAATGTTTGAATGCTTGTCCTTTTACACTCTTAGGCTTAGTCTACACGGACTGTTTCCCCAGCGTTTAACCTGAGGCTTTTAAAGCCCTTGTTTGAAGTCCCCATGCATTCCAATGGGCTAATCTGCGGTAAAACGCGGATAAACGCGGCATAGACGTTTTTCAGCTTTTTCCAGCATTTAAAAAAAGTTTTAAAACGTTGAAATAAGTGCATAAAAACGCTTATAAACTCAGTAGGAACGTTTACATGCCTTTTTACAAAACGTCCATGTAGACCCAGCCTTACTCAAGGGAGAATATGTTCAGTTCAGCTAATCTCTCCTCATAGCAGATCTTTTCCATTCCTTGATTAGTTTAGTGGGAATATAGGTCAGGAACACTATTACACAGCTCGTATTGAATATTTATACTTTTAAAAATTACATGTAGCTTTTATGGGATGTAGTATTGAAATTAAAAAAAAATATATATATAGACACCTGAGTACAAATACTATGGTAATGTTACCGCTCCCATAATTTGTAATATATAACATCTCAAATCTGATGTTATCATAACTCCCAGATTTTCTTTAGCCACTGTGTGCTTCTGACTTCCCCAAATTTATTTTGTAAGTGTATGGAAGTAAACTCCCCCCCCCCCCATATTTTTGGCCTAAAACCCTATCTTACTAATTACACTTTTTTCTACTTGGAGGACCCACTACCAGATGACATTACAAAAAATCTTTTAGTTACCTGCCCCCTTTAATTGAAAAAAATAATTTGATGCAAGGCCTGTTTTGATGACAGACATCCCTAGCAATGCTAAAATTCCTTCTCCTCCCTACCCCTTCCCCAACCAAGAATACTCCAAGTATGTATGCTGTTGATGTAGACATTTCAAAGGCAGCTTTTATCTTTGTAGAAACTTGTCTCTTTGCGATATTCTGCATTATTCATTTTTTGAACTTTGGAGTTCCAAATAATAACTTAAAACACTAATTACAAATTGTGTTTGTTTCATTTGCAGCCTTGTCTAAGATCATTTGCAGAGGGCAGTTGTCACTTTGTAATAATGTACTGTAAGATCACTTTACCTCATATTTACGCCATTTAAACTAAAATAATGTTTTTTATTTTTTTTCAGGGTTTGCTGTTGCTCAGTGCATAAACCAGCACAGTGTATCACCAGCATCTTCTCCATCACCTCCTTCAAGCAGCAGCTCAAGTGGAAGCACTGGGCCTTGTGATTCAGTCACTACCAGTGTCACATCTACTCCTTCTACAATTCAAAGCCCATCAGGTACTATATTGTTATTACCAGGAAGATAAATCCTTATACCAATCAAAAATTGTTAACAATTTCCTATTGATAACTAGTAAAAGTCTTATCTTACTATATCATCTCTTATTTTCATGCCTTGTAGTGTGTTTAATTTGCTTTACTTTTTATTTTATTGTATAATGATCATTTTGCATGCGGATGGGTGCTCTTTATTTCAAATTGAAACAAAACAGCAAATTAAGACATTGTATTATATTTAAGTTTTTAGGTTTTTTTTAAGGTGCCTTTAGTCCTCTATCTTTTCCATAGCCATACAGGCACATTTATGTGCAAGAATTAGTTTGGGATGAATCTAGTTAACGTATATTTATGTGCAAATTACATTCAGATAGTATCCAATAGAATCTGCATTTGGACCCACTAATATTGCAAGGCAATGATTTCACTTAGTCAATATGTTTTCCTCTTTGTGTTATAGATAACACAATGTAATAAAACTACAGGGGAAGCATTAAAAAATATACACAGTTTCACTAATTCTGCATTATATATGGAAAAATCCCAATATCACTGGAGTTACCATCTCAAATAAAGAGTATAAATTGGCGGCTGAATTGGTGACCTAGGTTTCCATCCATTGGTCGCAAGTGGAGTTACTCGAGCCTTATTCTCATTTTAATTTCTTGCCCACTCTTACAGATCTAAATGAGATCCCCCACCTTTATCCCTATCAGCTTTTGGCAATTACGCCAATTACATTTTTTTTGCTATCATGACCCCCACCCCCTACATACCAACACCCGTTGTCCATGTTTAAGCAACTCTGTGTGGGAACAGGCCCAGTGAAGCAGGTTATATCTATCTCTCGTTTACAACTATCCTGTTCTATATCAGGCAATAGGAATGAAACTTTGGTACTCTCCTAACTCAAGAACAAATACCGGACTTATTTCACTATACCCACTCCTATTCTTTTAACTGTAGCTATCCAGAAACTAACTACAAACTCCTTATACACTCGTATCGAGTCCCCCGCTTTCTCCATTCAATTTTGGATGCTTCTAATTACTGCTGGCGCTGCGAGACTGGACGTGGCACCCTTTTACACATTTTCTGGGACTGTTCAAAGATAAAGTTGTTCTGGAGGCAGGTCTGATATGTTGCCCAAAAATGTACTGACTATCAGGTGCCCTTTGATCTTGGATTCTTCCTCCTCCACCACAACAACTTTACCTGGAAGAGATACTGTTCATCTCAGTGGTTTGCCAAAATTCAAGATATTTACTGCACGGAAGACCTCACTGCTGATATATGCAGTACTGGAGAGGCTTTGAACCAACGCTTTGAACCAACGCTTTGAACCAACCAATGCTGGGGTCTGAGTGGGCCGCAGCCATCTGACAGGTGGGCAGCAGCTCTGGCCGGTGCACCCCCCAGCGGGGTCAGGGGAAGGACCCCGCTGGGGGGGTGCACCAGCCAGAGTGGCAGACCGTGTCTATGGACCGCAGGCTCGGGATGTTTTTTACTGCAGGGGTCTAAGTGGGCCGCAGCCATCTGACAGGTGGGCAGCAGCTCTGGCCAGTGCACCCCCAGCGGGGTCAGGGGAAGGACCCCGCTGGGGGGTGCACCAGCCAGAGTGGCAGACCATGTCTATGGACCGCAGGCTCAGGATGGTGGGTGGGTTGTGTCTCTGGACACAACCCACCCACCATTGCAAGCTCAGACCAGCAATGGGAGAGTGGGTGGGGTTCTGGCATTATGATGTCACTCTGGGGGAAGTTTTTTCCTCTTGAGTGACACACGGCTCCCCGACGCATGCACGGTCTGGAGTCGGTGCATTTAGTGGTTTGCAAGCTAGAAAAGGTTGGAGACAACTGTTTTACTGGATGGAATTCTCGTTCTCAGATGAGTACTTTAAATTGATAGCTGGGGACGGTTGAGACTGCATTAACCTGAAGTAGGCAGTTTCCTGGGAAAATAGCACTGCTCTTGTGTTCCCAAGCCTTAGATTTCACCTTACACTAAAATAGAAAAATTGCAACAGACTTACAGATTTCATATGGACATGGCGAATCTGTGTTATTATTGTTATTTAACTTACTGTAACACTAGATAGTATTGCTTACCCATATTTTCATATACAATTTTTTTATACTGTACTGCCTTTGTTCTTTTTTTGTGTTATTTAAATATATGTAAATATATACAGTTCCAATAAAACACTTAAAGGTTGTAAAATCAAACTTTGAGGAGTCAATCAGATTTTCTGTGTTCAATTTAACTATCAGCTATAAAAAAAAAAAAATTGGGTATTACTTTTTTTCACAGCCTTCTGAAATCAACCTCTCGTCCCAAATTAAAATTCTTAGTACTACTGCAGGGATATATTGTAATGACCTTGCTATGACTAGTAAAATAAAAAACAAAATTAGATCACCTAATCAAATTAATACCATTTATGTTAGGAACTTACAGCAAAAGATAAAATTACCCTGGGCTCAAAGCTTACATAATGTAGCGGATAACATTAACACATTCATTAAATCATAGATTGTTAGTCCCACAAATCCATCATTTTAAAGGGTAAGCCCCAGAGTCATCACTAACACCATTTATATCAGGGACTCTAATTTTGGAAACTAAAACTATCCTAAATAATGTGTACATCCACAATGGGTTAATCCACAGTTAATAGCAGGGAGACCACCATTACAATTCCCATGTGTCACTGCATACATCAGTCAAACAAGCATTAATAACCTGCATACTAAGAGCCCACAAGGCAGGTCATTGAGTCTTATGCTTTAAAAGATAAAGTACCCTGGTCTTAAGACTGACAGCAGATAATCATAACACTTCCAGTAAACCAAAGATTCTTAATTCCACATATCCATCAATTAGAGGATAAGATCCAGAGCCAACAGGATGACCAATCCCAGAATGGGATTTTTACACCAGTGTTGGAATCTGTTGCTTATCCTCTTATTCATAAATATGTGACACCAACAAACTGTTTTATATCAAGGTGTTCGTTATCTGCTGCCTTCATGTGAGTCATGAACCCAAGGTGCTTTTATCTTTTGCTGCATTGATAAAATTTAGATTTAGATAAAATTAGTTATCGTAGTATTCATGCATTAGATCATCACCCATGGCAATGTCATTGAGAGACTTGTACTTAACACAAAGGTGGGCCCTGAAATACAGTGTATAGCTTTCAGGGAAATTACAAAAATAAGAGGGGGTGCTGAGAAGTTCCTTGCTTTCCCCAGAAAGAAGAGAGCCAGAGTTATTAAATAACACATTTTTTTATTATTATTTTTTTTTCAAACCAATAACAGACGAATTTGTAAACCATCAATAACAACATAACAGAAAATATCAACACATGTGAATCAACATATACTAACAAATTAACAATACTGAGATACAGACATTCAGTTAACATTACTTATTCGTTATCATGCAGTTACATTCACATAAACAAAATCATACAATACAGGATACCTTAGAGAACCATCATAATTCTGCATAAAATGCATTACAAGACTACAGGTGGATCATTATCCAGTAACCCGGTGAAAAACCAGAAAGTCTGCTCGAACATCGATATTATACACCGTTTAGTACCCAGTGGTAGCATGTTTATATATGACTCCCATAAGAAATAATGTGTCTTTAGAGCTTTGTGAATTGAAACTTCTAACTAGTCCATTTAGAAGACGTGTCAAAGCTTTACTAAAAATGAATGCAAAGTAGGAGGGTCTGCACTTATCCATTTATGTAAAATCGCCTTCTTGGCAACCATTGATATGATTGCGAGGAGTCTGCTGTATCCTCTGGCTACCCGGATCTTTTCAGACAATACTCCAAACAGGGCCCAGATTGGAGTAAGCGGGAGGTATGTTACCAGGTGTTTCAGTGCAAACCGCACCACCTGCCTCCAAAATCTTTTAACTAGGGGACAACTCCAAAACATATGAAATAAATCTGTGTCAACTGTACCACATTTCAAACAATGGGGTGTCCCACTCAAACCCATTAAATAGGAACAGTGTGGAGATACATGGGCACTATGAAATATTTGAACACCATTTCTCTGTACATAGAGGAGGGAATTGCCCTCCAAGCTCTTCGATAGACAGAATTTCTGTTGGGGACCTAGTCGGAAAGAAACTCATGCCATCTACTTAAGCCTGTACTCCTCTCCTCATATCTAAGTGTGGGTTTATAGGCCAAAAAAAACTGCCGTTATAGCTCTCTTTTCTTTGGATTCAGCTTAAACAGAAATTTATGCAGAGCATTGGTCCAATCGTTATCCAACCATTCCTGTGTTATTGTGGAGACAATGAGCGGATTTGATGGTACCTTCCTTTCCAAAAAAGGGTAAAGAGACACTGCAGCCCCGTTGGAAATTGGCTTTTTAGTCAGGTTTTTAGTTAAAGATTTAATCGTCAGTTGTCGTATCGCCTGTCTGTCCTCAACCGATCTGCCCTGGATTACCAATGGCAGATCTGGGTTATTCATTATCGGAAGGTGAAGGGTAGAGTGACAATTTAATTGAAAAAATCCCTTTATATTGTGCCACAGCTTGCCAGCCTGAGTATAAAAGTGGGTTTGTAATCACCTCAGCTGGGAGCAGCTCCCTGTGCAGGTGTAGCATATATTTAAGGGCATATTTCGGGAACATTTGCTGCTCCAAAAATGAGTCAGCATAGTCATTTGTATCATGTAGCCAATCCCTGAGATATCTCGTAAGAGCAGCCCAATTATACTTTTCTATATCAGGAAAATTCACCCCTCCATTTTTAACAGATTGGTGCAAAATATACATACTAACTCATGCTCTCTTGCTTCCCCAAACAAAAAAAACAAAATAATCTATATAATTCTTTAAGATCTGGTTAACGGAGCAGAATTGGTAACATTTGAATAGTGTACAAAAGCTTAGGGAACAAAATCATCTTAATCAAGCTCACTCTGCCCAGATAGGAAAGAGTAAGTGAGGACCATTTTTGTAGTTTAGTTTTAACAACCCGCCACAACGGTTTGACATTAGCATCGTACAATTTAGCTGGTTTTTAAGTGATTTAGACTCCCAGGTATTGCAGTTTCTCCTTGCACCAGACCACCAGATATAGAGACCCCCAAACAGGTCTTACACAATTAGTCAGGTACAGGGCTTTAGATTTATCCAGAGTATCCAGAGACCGAGACGTACAGGGTAAAAAGATTCAAAAGAAACGGGAGGCTAGTTCTTGGGTTAGTAATATAAAGTAGTAAATCATCTGCAAATGCCGTTATTTTCACCCTCTTGGTACCTATTAGAATATCTACAAAATCCGGGGAACATTCAAGAAGTCTCAGCAATGGATCTAAAGCCAGATTAAACAGCAGTGGCGAAAGCGGGCATTCCTGGCGGGTACTTCTGCTCATCCCCACTGGGGAAGACAGGAAACCATTAATAAACAGTCCGGTTTGCGGTAGACTATAGATATATTGGATAAAGGTTGAAAAGATATGGCCAAATGCCCGTTGAGCCAAAACTGCATGCAAAAATGGCCGTTCTACCTTATCAAATGCTTTTTCAGCATCCAGACTTAATAACATTGTTTTAGGGGAGTTGGGAGCGGATGCTGCGACTGTTGCTGCTATTGCTGTGCAGACACCTATAGTAGAATGTTTGCCCCGGACAAATCCCAGTTGGTGTTTGGTTGGCAAAACCTTCTCCAAAATCTTATAATCGCAATTCAAAAGCGATATCGGCCTATAGGATGAGACCGAGGTTAGATCCCTACCTTTTTTGGGAATAAGTATCGTGTGGGCTTCGTTAAACTCAGGAAATGGAGATTGTTGTAGGAGGATAGTGTTATAAACCTCAGTCAAAAGGGGTGTTACTTCCTCCTGGAGTCATTTATAAAATTCAGCTGCATAGCCGTCTGGGCCAGGGTTTTTATGATTGGCCATAGACTTAATTGTCTTCTGAACCTCTTCCAGTGAAATTGGTTTATTAAGAGCTTCCCTATCCTCTGAGCCTAGTTTAGGGACCCTAGCCTTAGGCTTAGTCTACACAGACTGTTTCCCCAGCGTTTAACCTGGGGTTTTTAAAGCCCTTGTTTGTCCCCATGCATTCCAATGGACTTATCTACACCAGGACGTTTCCTTCAGGCACGTTTTTGAGCTTTATCTTAAACGTTGCTTGCAACGTTTTCAAAATTAAAACGCTGGTAAATCGCGGGAAAACGCGTCCATTTATTTTAATGGGAGCGTTTTCCTGCGTTTATGCATGCTAGAAATTGTCAATAAAAAAGCTTCCATTGATTTCAATGGAGGCTTTTACAAAAGTTTTAACAATGGTCTGTGTCCTGTGCCACTATTCCATGTGTCATGCATGATAATTACATGTACTATGCTGTTAAAAATTAACACCTATGCCTGGCATGTGTGAAGATTGTATTTGCTTTTGGTGCTTTTCACACCTGCAAATTATGTCATTCATTACCACTTGTGTGTAGTCATTGTCTTTAATTGTGCTTCACTTTGCACTCTTTTGACTCTATTCTGTGTGACATTACATTTGTCACTGTACTCTTACATGATCACATTATCACATGTATGCAGGGATGTATGTATTTCCTGTACTTGCAGAAATCACTTCTACCAAGTGCTAAAACGCGGCATAGACGTTTTCCAGCGATTAAAAAAAGTGCCTAAAAACGCTTATAAACGCAGTAGGAACTGTTAGCACTGCAGGTCGTGCCGGCGCCACTGCTCCTAATCGCAGGTCAGGGTCTACAATCTGGGGCGTACAATCTGATTAGGATTCGCCAAGGGGATGAGTGGAAGACCGCCTTCAATACCCGCGACGGTCACTACAAATACCTGGTGATGCCCTTTGGACTATGCAACGCCCCTGCAGTATTCCAGGAGTTTGTTAATGACATTTTCAGAGACTTGCTATATTCCTGTGTTGTAGTGTATCTAGATGATATTCTTGTTTTTTCTCCAGACTTGGTCACTCATCGAAAGCAGGTTTGGTCCTTCTAAGATTAAGGCAAAATCGCCTGTACGCCAAGTTCGAAAAATGTTCCTTTGAAAAGTCCTCCATTCCATTCCTAGGATATGTAATATCCGACACTGGTCTGCAGATGGATCCTGAGAAGCTGTCAGCAATCTTAAAGTGGCCTCGTCCGTCAGGTTTAAAAGCAATCCAGCGGTTCCTGGGTTTTGCCAACTACTGTCGCCAGTTTATACCGCATTTCTCGTCCTTGACTGCTCCCATTTCTGCCTTGACCCGAAAGGGAGCAAACCCTAGGAATTGAACAGCTGAGGCTGAATCAGCCTTCCAAACTTTGAAGCAGGCCTTCTCTGCGGCTCCAGTTCTCCATCGCCCTGATGCTAACAAGCAATTTTTCTTGGAGGTGGATGCATCGTCTCTTGAAGCGGGGGCGGTGCTTTCACAAAAATCTTCCTCCGGCAAGATGGTGCCCTGTGGCTTCTTCTCCAGGGCCTTCTCAGCCCCCGAGCGTAACTACTCAATTGGAGACAGGGAGTTACTGGCCATAAAGATGGCACTAGAGGAATGGCGTTACCTTCTGGAGGGGGCATCTCATCCGGTGGTGATCTACACGGACCACAAAACTTTGACCTATTTCAGTCTGCACAGACTGAATCCTCGTCAAGCTAGATGGTCCTTATTCTTTGCACGTTTTGATTTTGTCCTCCATTTCCGTGCTGCAGAAAAGAATATCAAAGCTGACGCTCTCTCAAGGTCCTTTGATGCTACTGATCAAGAGGAGGAACCTCAATACATCATTGATCCCACTAAAATTGCTGTGTGCCCAGTTAAGTTATCTGAGATTCCGCCCGGAAAGACTTTTGTTGCAGAGAACCACAGGAAGCGAATTCTAGTCTGGGGTCACTCCTCAAAGATTGCTGGTCATGCCGGACAACAAAAAACTTTTAAACTCATTTCCCAACATTACTGGTGGCCAAGCATACAGCAAGACATTCTAGACTTTGTCACTGCCTGTCCGTCATGCACACAGCATAAAACCTCCAAGCAACGTCCTGCAGGCCTTTTGCTTCCTCTACCCGTTCCTGAGGCTCCTTGGCAACATATAGCCATGGATTTTATTACGGATCCACCCTTGTCTTCGGGGTGTTCTGTGATCTGGGTAGTGGTGGATCGTTTTTCCAAAATGGCGCACTTCGTTCCTCTGCCTGGTCTTCTTTCTGCTTCTCAGCTGGCAAAAAAATTTATTGAACACATTTTTCGTCTCCATGGTTTTCCCCACCGTTTTGTGTCAGATAGAGGTGTGCAGTTCACGTCTAGGTTTTGGAGAGCTCTTTGTAATCTCTTGAATGTGTCTCTGGACTTTTCTTCTGCTTATCACCCACAGTCTAACGGTCAAGTGGAACGAGTCAACCAAATCCTGACCAGTTTTCTACGACATTTCATCAACCTCCATCATGATAACTGGGTTGAGTTATTACCTTGGGCTGAATTTTCTTACATTAATCATGTCAGCGAGTCATCCAAGAAATCGCCATTTTTTATTGTTTATGGCCAACAACCAAATATCCCACTCCCGGTGTCTTCTTCTTCTGGTATTCCTGCCGCAGATGCTACCATAAGAGAATTCTCTGAAATCTGGGATGAGACTAGGCGACCTATTAAGGATGCCTCTATCCGCATGAAGGAATCCGCAGATAAGAGACGTAGAGTTTCTCCTAAGTTCCGTCCTGGTGATAAAGTCTGGCTCTCCTCAAAATACATCCGGCTCAAAATACCCTCTTACAAATTGGGTCCACGTTTCATCGGCCCATTTGAAATTCTGGAACAAATTAATGATGTTTCCTACAAACTTAAGCTGCCAGCCTCACTCCGGATACCGAATTCCTTCCATGTCTCCCTGCTAAAACCCGTCATCCTGAATCGTTTTGTCAAGAGACCTGTCTCAGCTCCCGTAGCGGTCAGTGATGACAACGTATATGAGGTAAAGGCCATTTTGGGGATGAAGAAGAGTAGAGGAAAAACCCTGTTTCTGGTAGACTGGAAGGGGTTTGGCCCTGAGTAGAGATCTTGGGAACCCAGAGATAACATCAATGCGCCTCGTCTCTTGAAAGAATTCTTGTCCAGGAACAGACCTGAGGAGAGGGGGCGTAAAAGGGGGGGGTACTGTTAGCACTGCAGGTCGTGCCGGCGCCACTGCTCCTAATCGCAAGGCACGGGCGCCGGGTCCTGTCTTTCAGGTAACCCTCTTCCTATGTTCCATACCTGTGTTGAGACTTGCTCTGGTGTTTGAGCTGGTGTGGGTGTGTCTCTCCTTGTCTATGAGGTAACACACGCCCTCTGTTTTCCCCAGCCTATGGGTGATTACCTGCAGGTACTTAAAGGCACCTCCTACTACAGGAAGTTGCCTGAGCAATCTCTGGCTTACTCTGTGTTACTCTCTGTGCTAAGGTGTGTTCCTGTTTTGCTTTACCGTGTACCGGACCTTGCTGACGATTTTGGACTCTGCCTGTTTGCTGCCTAACCCTGACCTCGGATACGTTTTGGACTTTGCCTGTTTGCTGCCTGACCTTGGATTACGTTTCTGGACTTCGCCTGTTTGCCGCCTGGCCTGGTTCTGTATCATTGCTTCCTGACTCCTGTGGTCAGCTGCCACTGGCCTGGGGATTGCTCTGGAGTGGCACCTGACAGCTACCCCGCAGCCCAAGCCTATCCTCACCATCAGAGGCTCTAGCGAAGACCTGGTAGCTGCTTAGTCACGCCCCTCTGGAGTACACCGGTCAGTGGCACAGTGGGTCCACACCCGCTTGCATAACAGGAACGTTTACACACCTCTTTTCCACACATCCATGTAGACCCAGCCTTAGTCAGTAAATCATCTAATAACATAGGCTGTGCTGGTTGAGCCGAATAAAGTTGTTTATACTAGTTCTCAAAAATGTCTATAATTTCCCTTGAAGAATTGTGAGTTATTCGGGGCATGGGATCAACTATCTTTAAAATATGACATTTGGGTCCCTGGGGTTTAGTTAACCTTGCCAACAATGAGCCCACCTTATTACCCCACCTGTAAAACCTGTGCTTTTGGTATCTAAGTTGTGTTTCTACTCTGGAGGCTACATAAGTATTAAAACAAGTGACCGCCTCCTGCCATTTCAATTTTGCAGCCTGTGAACCAGTTCCTAAAAAATCTTTATAAGCCCTAGTTACCTTGCTCTGTAACTCCTCAAATACCTTGAGGTGTTCCCTATGTTTACGCCTAGTATAATCCATGAGATAGCCTCTCATGACCGCTTTCAAAGTGTGCCAGAGAAGTATGGGAGTATCCCAATGTTCAAGATTGTCATCGAGGCTATTGGTCCAGTGGGTTTTCACATATTTGTTGAAATCCGGTGATCATATTAAATATGTTAGGAACCTCCATTGAAATGTCCTATTAATGCCTTGGGGAACATCTAAGATCAACACAACAGGAGCATGGTTGGATATAGTAAAATCCGCCATTAACCCATCAGAAACTCTAGAGTAGAGAGATTCATCAATTAGAATATAATCAATTTTTTAAAAAGACATATGGGATTTAGAATAACAGGTGTAGCTTTTTTCATCACGGTTAAGGAGCCACCAAGCATCCACCAAGGTAGTCTGAGTCAATAAACGCTGGAGTCCCCCTGAAGTAGTTCCTGGTGTACTATGAGCTAGACTAGAGCAGTCTAAGGCAGGGTCCACAATGGCATTAAAATCCTCAGCCATCAAATTCAGATAGTTTTCTTCAAGAAATTTTTATGTGGGAGTTTCATAAAAAATGAATTTGAATTGCCCGCAGGGGCATAAATGGAACATAATGTGTACCTTTGTCCTGCCAGTTCCAACACTACAATCGCATATCTACTCTCCTCGTCCAATAGCGTAGTAATTACTTTATTTTTGTTCAGGAGAAAGCCACTCCTCTTTTCTTAGTGACATAAGTGGTGGCAGTTGTGTCCCCAATCCAAGTGTCATGCAAAGTTGCAGTGTCACCTGTTTTCCAGTGAGTTTCCTGCAGAAACACAATATCAGGTTTTCTGCGTTTTAAATGTGTCAGTACTTTTTTACGCTTTTGGGGACTGTTAAGACCAGCTACATTCCAGGATATCAAGCGTAAATTAGTTTGAAAACTGGTCACTATGTGGGGAGAAATACATGGCGGGGATTTCAAGGTGGTAACCAAAACAGAAAACAACCAGCAGATCTATCTTTCTCAAAAAAGAGCAATCCCAGCCTGCACAAATATAACAAAATTACAAAATCTCTATCTCCTAACATAACCAACACCTGAAGTGCAATAATCACATTTACTTCACTTTTACTTATATTCCAATTACCCTGTTTAAACATATAAACTCAAACCTCTGCCATCTATTCCAGGCAGTAGGGTGAACTATGTAACTAAATAACACATTCAACATGTTCCCACCTGAGACTGATGCACTTGGTACCACGTAGTTGCAGCTTTTCTAGACTGTTCAAAAAAAGTCCTTTGGTTGGGCTGCAAACCAGCTCTCAGCAGCATCTTTGACGTCAGGATTGTCCTCAAAATGTTGCCCCTTCGGATGTTTCTTCAAATTCGGGAACAGATAATAGTCCGAAGGGGTCAGGTCGGGTAAGTAGGGGGGATAGTGGACCAATTGGAAACCCAGGGTATTCAATTTGGCAGCCACAACGTTGGACATGTGCGCAGGTGCATTGTACTGCAAAAAAAGGATCCCCTTGGTCAATTTTCCACGGCGTTTCGTCTTAATTGCCTCCTTCAGCTGGTCCAGGAGATTAGCATAATACTGTCTGGTGATACTAGAGCCCTGAGGTAGGTAGTCCACCAACAGAACACCGTATTTGTCCCAGAAAGCAGACGCCATGTCTTTTTTGGACAATTTCTGGGTTCGGAACTTCTTCAGCCGTGGGGACCGGCTGTGGCACCGTTCCTTTGACTGTTTCTTGATTTCAGGATCATAGATGTGGAGCCAGGTTTTATCCTCTGTCACTAACCTAGCCAAAAAGTCCTGTGCAGCTTCAAAATAGGCCAAAACGGCTTTGGATGCTTCAACTCATTCCTTCATCTGATAACTGTTTAAACATTTCGCCACCCACTTCGCTGAAAGGCTTGCGCATGTCTAAGATGGTGGTGATAATAAAACCCAAGCTGCTCCCGTGAGATGTCAAGTATTTGGGCTATCTTTTTTGCGAATATTCGCCAGTCCTCAATAATCAGCTCATGAACAGCATCTCAGGTTGCTGGGTCAGTTGAGGTTGGGGAGTGCCCACTGCGGGGCTCAACTTCAACGGTGAAATGCCTAGTCTTGAAAAAAAATATTCATGTTTTGACAGTGCTGTAGGATGGACACTTCTGCCCCAGTATTTGTGACATCTCAGTGTTAATTTTCTTTTGCTGACTTTCCCTGGAGAAACAAAAACTTCATGACGGCCCATAACTCCAACCACATGAAACTTGCTTGTACCTCTGCGTCACAGCTTCTGATTTCAAGGGTAATTAATGTGGAAGTTGTGTGAACATATAAGTTCACATATGAAATATTTACAGTACTCTTTTTTAAATTAATTTCATTTTGGAAATACCTTTAAGTGCATCTGTGTTGTTTGAATAAGACATCTGGTTATGGACTATTTTATTGTAAAATCTTAATAAAATAAGTTCATTTTTTCCTATCTCATCTTATTTTCTACTGATCTTTTATATTCAGTTGTATTCAAGATAACAGTGTGTTTAAAATGAATAAACCTCAAAATCCTTATATCTTTTATTTTCACACATGTTGCAAATACATTGGACATTGGACAAATAAGATTACTTACTATGTTTTACTATGTTTACTATATATTAAGGATATTGAGCAATTTATATTGTATTTCTGAGAAAACTTTCATTATTACCACTTGAATCTTGCCTAGTAAGACCCCGCTGTCTTGTCTTTGTTTATTTACTTATGTTTCTATAATTTATGCCTTACTTGTTGGGAGACACATTTTTTTCTGTTGCATTCACTGTATAAACTGAAAAAAAGTTTCAAAATTTTGCTTTCCTTTTATCTATGTTGCATGGAGTTGACTAAGTTTGGGCACTCAGAGATATTCCAGCCCAGGGTGATTGGACTACATTCCACAAATTGCTTGGTTTTGCTTCAGAAATGGCATTTTTGATACCCCCCACAAGTTTTCCATTGGGTTAAGGCCCAGGGATTGGGCTGGCTACTCCATATTGTAAATTTTGTTGGTCTGGAACCAACAATATAAGTAAAGGGAGGAAAAAACAGAAAATAAATTCAAAGTTCGGGGGGGGGGGGGGAGTCTGCACTTATCCATTTATGTAGGATTGCCTTCTTGGCCACCATTGATATAATCATGAGAAGTCTAGTGCATCCCCTGGCTACCCAGACCTGTTCAGACAAAACTCCAAACAAAGCCCAGGTAGGAGTAAGCGGGAGAAATGTTACCAGGTGGTTCAGTCCAAACCGCACCACTATATTTTTATTAAGGGGCATCCCCAGAACATATGAAATTTTTCTGCTTTGGCTGTGTCACATTTCAGACAGTTGTGTGTCTCTCTTAAACCCATACGGAAGGAATGGTGCGGGGAAACATATGCACCATGAAAGAATTTGAACACCATTTCCCTGTACATGAAGGAGGAAATCGCCCTCCAAGCTCTACGGTAATCAAACAAAATTTCTGTTGGGCACCTAGTCAGAAGACATACATGCCATCTATTTAAACCTGTAGTCCTCTCCTCATAATTAAGTGCTGGTTTGTAAGTCAGATAAACTTCCATTAAAGCTCTCCTTTCTGGATTCGGCCTAAATAACAATTTGTCCAGGGCATTGGTCCAATCTTTATCCGAAAGTCTCCGTGATATTATGGACACAAAGGTGCGGATTTGATGTTATGCAAAAACCTCCCTTTCCAAAAAAAAGGGTAAAAAGACACTGCAGGTGCATGGGAATGGGTTTCTTATTCAGATTGTTGGTGAAGGATTTAACCCTCAGTTGTCGTATCACTCATCTCTCCTCAACCGATCTGCCCTGGATTACCAGATCTGGGTTGTGCGCTATCGGGAGGTGGAGGTTGGAGTGGCTGTTTAAATGACAAAGAACCCTTATTTTGTGCCACGCTTGCCAGCCTGAGTATTAAAGTGGGTTTGTCATCACCTCAGCTGGGAGTAGCTCCCTGTGTAGATGTAACATAAATTTAGGACAGGCGGTAAGTGCTGGGATTGGTAACAGGTGATAACTGCTGGGCAGCTTGGATTGGTAATAGGCTTTAAGGGCGAGGCACCTGGAATTGGTAACAAGCAGTAAGTGTGAGGCACCTGGGATTGGTAACAGGCGGTAAGTGCAGGGCTTTTTAGGCCCAGCAGTTTTTTAAGCTGCAGTGGTTCCTGGCGAGAGGTAAGTGAGGGGTAAACACAGGAAATGCAACCCTACCGCCAATGTGAATTCAGCCTACCTTCAGTTGTCACCTCCTAGCGCTATACCTAGGTAACACAAAGAGCATCTTGCATGTGATCGCAGATGGAGGCAGGACAGCCAGTGCCCTCCTCATCACTGCCAAAAACTTCCTGTGAAATTTATCCTCCCGCAGTGTGATAGCTGTGTGTAAAGTTTGCTTGTCAGATTCTGCAGCCTAACATCTCATTGCATTCAATCCTTAAGATCTCCTAAATTGTTGGTTGTAATTACCTAAACTTTTTAGGGTACACAGGGGACTCTCTAAACTACTAATAACCAACATTTCATTTTTTAATTTCAAATATGGTGATCATGAGTTTAAAAATTTGTGGAAATTGGAAATTTGGGTTGCTGTTTTATAAGAAAGTGCACCTAAGAGCTCAAAATTGAAAATGCAAACTAAGGACCCCTGGGGCCACTTACATAGCAAGAAGCATTGGGGTGGGGGCCCCTAAATATTTTACCTACCTTTCACCAAGATATATTTGTAATACTATGCTGTCCTTTGTGCTTCTGTTATTTGAATCCCAAATTATCTGGAATAGGGAGGTGCAAGAAACTGAAAATGTAGGTGTAAGTGGGGAACAGGTATAAACCCCTAAAACTTAATTTGCATGGCATCATTAGAACACAAAAACCTCCATCCATCAAACTCTATGGCATCATTACATAAAGTCTGCCTATCACAACACGCTGCCCTGTTACCCATGACTTGCCCTACCAGTAACTAAACCCCAATTTCGTTTTGATGGGCAGAGTTTTTTATGTATTAATGATGCCATTGTGATAAAACTTTAGGGGGTGTTATCCACAGATGTTCCCCAAAGATTTTCAGTTTCCTACACCTCCCCATTCCAGAGAAATTGGGGTTCCAGTGTTAGAAATGAGCAGTAATGTGTAACAGGGCAGTGCATTTGCCATAGTAAATAAATTTTAGTGTGGGGGGTTATCAAAAGGTGTCGCCCCCCCTTGCACCTACATTTTCGGCTTTGTACACCCCACCATTCTAGGGAAATTGGAGTTCAAAGAAAAGAAGCACACGGGTAATATATTATGACAGTTATAGATTTGTGACAGATAAGTAAAAAATTTAGGGGCCCTTCCCCAATGCTCATTTCTTTGTAAGTTGCCCTGGGGGGTCCCCAATTTGCATTTTTAATTTAGGACTCCAAGGCACACTTGCTTTTAAAACTGCAACCCCAATGTTGTATTTTCGCAAGATTTTACAATTCTGATCTCTATATCATGAAATTTGTAAAAGCTGGGATGCTGAAATTTTGAATGGTGCTAACTATAAGTGTTCCCTCTGCATCCTGAAAAAGTCATTATGACATACAATTTGGGAGATATGAAGGTTTATACAGAGAGACATTGTTTACACAATGTGTTTTTTTTTCTTTTCTAAAGACTCAGCACAGCTTTGAGACGGGGAGGGACAGCCTGTGTCCTGATTTCTTCATAGCTGTGCTGTGCTCTCCTCACTCTGCCCAGCTTTAATCAGCTATCAGCAGAGAACAGAGCGAGCAGAGCAGCCTCTCTGGTGTCCGTTCAGAGCTGCTGTAAATGTGTCCAAAAACGGGCTGGGGGGAACTATGTATTAGTATACCCATAAAATCTGGGGAATATTCGAGAAGTCTCAGCAGTGGATCTGAAGCCAGGTTAAACAATAGTGGTGAAAGTGGGCATCCCTGGCGGGTACCTCTGCTCATCCCCACTTGGAAAGATAGAGTACCGTTAATAAACAGTTGTGTTTGCGGTGAACTTTTCATGCTTTTTTTTCAGTATCTAAACTTAATAGCATTGTTTTAGGGGAATTAGGAGCAGATGCTGCAACAATTGCCATGTGGACACCTATAGTAGAATGTTTGCCCTGGACAAATCCCAGTTGGTGTTTGGTAAGATCGAAGGGCAAAAAGTTTTGAAGCCTATTGACCATCAACTTCGCCAAAATTTTATAATCACAGTTCAAAAGTGATATCGGTCTATAGGACAAAACTGAAGTTAGATCTCTACCTCCTTTAGGTGTAGGTGTCATGTGTGCCTCAATAAAGTCAGGGAATGGAGATTGTTGTTGGAGAATGGTGTTATACACCTTGGTCAGGAGGGGCGTCACTTCGTCCTGAAGTAGCTTATAAAATTCGGCTGCATAGCCATCCAGGTCGGGGGTCTCATGATTGCCCATTGACTTTATCGTTTTCTGGACCTCTTTACAATGAAATTGGTTTGTTAAGTCCTTCTCTATCATCTGAGCCCGGTTTAGGAAGCCTAGCCTTAGTCAACAAATCATCTAATAACACCGGTTGTGCAGGTTGAGCTGAATACAATTGTCTATATTAGTTCTCCAAAATCCTTATTATTTCCCCTGATGAATTGTGAGCCATTTGGGAAATGGGATCAACTACCCATGGGGTTTGGTTAACTTTGCCAACAATAACCCCATCTTATTGCCCCGCCTGTAAAATGTGTGCTTTTGATACCTAAGTTATGTCTCTACTCTGGAGGCGATATAGGTGTTAAAACAGGTAACGGCATCCTGCCATTTCAAGCCTTTGCAGCCTTTGAACCAGTTTCTAAAAAAACCTTATAAGCTCTAGTAACCTTGCACTGTAACTCTGAGTGTACCTTGAGATGTTCTCTGTGCTTTCACTTTGTGTAGTCCATGAGATAGCCTCTCATGACAGCTTTCAAAGTACGCCAAAGCAGTATGGACGTGTCCCAATGCTCAAGGTTGTCATCTAGGCTATTGGCCCAATGGATTTTCACATAATTAGTTAAATCCGGAGATCCTATTAAAAATGTTGGGAATCCCCATTGAAACGTCCTGTTTATGCACTAGGGAAGATCTAAGACCAACACTACAGGAGCATGGTCAGATATATACGGTATATATAGATATCTGCCATTGACGCCTCAGAAACTCTGGGATAAAGAGACTCATCAATCAAAATATAATCAATTTTTGAAAAAGACATATGGGCCTTAGAATAACAAGTGTAACTTTTTTCATTGGAGTTGGGAAGCCTCCAGGCATCAACCAAGGTAGTCTGGGTCAATTAACACTTAATTCCCAGAGATGGTTACCGATGCACTTTGAGCCAAACCTTAAATGATCTAGGACAGGGTCTACTATGGCATTAAAGTCACCAGCCACTATCAATTCGGATAATTTTCTTCAAGAAATTTTTTTGTGAGAGATGCGTAAAATGAATCTGAGTTCCCACTGGTAACTGGCATAGATAGAGTATAATGAATACCTTTGCCCAACCAGGTTCAGCACTACCACCACATATCTACGCTCCTCATCCAATAGTGTAGTAATAATCTTATAAGGAAGATTTTTGTTCAGGAGAATAGCCACTCCTCTTTTCTTAGTTACATAGGTGTTGGCAATGGTTTCCCCAATCCAAGTGTCACGCAAAGTTGCAGTGTCACCTGTTTTTCAGTGAGTTTCCTGCAGAAACAAAATATCTGTTTTTTATGTTTTAAATGCAGCAATACTTTTTTACTTTTTTGGGGACTATTTAGTCCAGCCACATTCCAAGTTAATAAACACAATTTAGTATGAGGGCTGGCCACTAAGTTACAAAATTTGTATCTCTTACCATAACAAACACCTGAAGAGCAGTAATCACATATACAACACATTTACTTATACTCCAATTCCTTTGTTTTAAATTTGTGAACTCAAACCTCTGTCGTCTATTCCAGGCAGTAGGGTGAACTCTGTAACAGAATTTCCAAAATTTTTCATATTCAGCATTAAAGTGTACTGAAAAGAATCATTTCGGGTGAAACACAGTTAAGCAGGTTAGGATACTAGAAATCAGAATCATTCTATACGGGGCTTCAAACATGCCAAAATAACCATTAATAGCCATGACATGAAAATAAAAATAGAAAAACACAAAAAAGGGACTACAAAGTGCAATCATCTAGTTTCCATCATATTGCTTACGTATCCTGGGAATTGCAGCGGTCCTGGTTGATGAAATCCATTGCAAGTTGGGGGGAATCAAACCACTTGTTTTCTCCTCTCCACAAAAACCTATGTTTTGGTGGGTACAATAAAGCAAAATTTGTTCCTTTTACTGCAAGGAGAGTTAGAGCTATTGATGGGGAGAAGTCCTGGAATATTAAAAGCTTGTCCTCACCCACTTTCAAGTCTTATTGCTTCTGACATGCTGATAGCAGCAATTCCTTATCCAATGCGTGGAAAAATTTTGCAATCGCGAGCCTAGGCCTTTGGCTGTGTGTGGGGCACTCCGGGCCTACCCGATTGACCCGACCCGGTCCAGATCCCGCAGAGTTAGAGGTGTAAGGTTGAGCGCCAATGGCATATCAACCGTGATGTATTTAATTAAATCCTACCCTTTCCAAGATTCCGTAATGCCAATGATGAGTGGGTTGGAGCGCCTATTTTTATTCTCCAGGTCTTCAACTTTTTCTTCTAATGAAGAAATCAGTGTAGTTTGAGTAGTAAGTGTGCCTTGTGTTTCCAGAGCTTGGTCTTCAAGATCACTTACCCTTTGTTCCAGCTCAGCTGTACATGCTGTGTTGTAAGTGATGGTTGCCAGTGCTGTTTCAAATGTGGCCTGAAGGGTGGAGAACTTTTTGTCAAAGTATGGTGTGAGACATTTTATCACCTCTGCTGTGGCATTAGGTACTGACAAAGACATGGATACCTTTAGATCAGAGGTAGACAGGTCCTGCAAGTGTTGCATGGGCATTAATTCAGGTGATGGTGGGGAGAACCGTAAAGAGGACACCCTAGATTTCTGAGAGCTCTTTGAATTTGACTTAGATTGTTGGTTACAAAGTGCTGCAGCTGAATTTTTTCCCCACATATTTATCCATGGTGTGAATATTGCTGTAGTGGCCAACTCAGCCTGATATGAAATACAGATACAGATTTCAATAGGGTATAGGTGTAGCACTACAGGGACCAACTCAGCCCAGTACAAAATAAATGTACAGGTTACAGATGCAGGTTTCAGTAGCTTGCAGGTACAGCACTATAAGATCCAACTCTACCCAGTACAAAACACAGGTGCAAAGTTCAATTACTTGCAGGTACAGTCCTATGCGAGCTAAGTCAGCCTAACAAAAAATACAGATGCAAGTTTCAATAGCTTTGCAGGTACAGCACTATGGGAACCAGCTTGGTCTGGCGCAGAACACAGATGCAGATTTTATTAACTTGCAGGCACAGTGGTGTATAGGCCAGTTCAGCCTGATACAGAACTCAGATGCAGATTGCAATAACTTGCGAGCACAGTGGTGTATAGGCCAGTTCAGCCTGGTGCGGGATACAGCCTAGTACGTGGCACAGATGCAGGTTTCAGTAACTTACAAGTACGGCACTATAGGATCCATTACAATCTAGTGCAGGGCATTAAAACAGGCTTCCCAATCCTGTGGGCTCAGAGCTCTATGTAAGAAGTGAAGGGCTAAAAGTTCCCATAGAAAACATATATAATGTCCCAGATGATGACTAGGGCCCTCCACAGCCCACAGTGCCACTCTAACAGGAGGAGAATCTCCAGCACTTACCCCTCAAGCCGTGTCCCAGGGCTCCCAAAAAAACAACTCCTGGGGTATATTCAGCCACGCCCTGTCCTCCTCTCTGGTGCAATGGCTGTAATCTGGCTGTAGCACGCTGAAGCTGGGCAGATAGAATGGCGCCTGCCACGTGGCCTGCAGCGCGTGCACGGGTCCCCTGCTCCAGGTGTGTGGCAGACGGCAGTCTCCTCTCTTGCCACTGCCTCCGAACCCGCTTGGGCCCCAGGGAGGGAGTACAGGAGGCTCCTCCGTGCCTTGGAAGAGCCGGGAGAAGTAAATTTAAAAGTCGGTGTTATTGTCCCCAGGGAGCCAATGCGCCTCTTATCCACCATGTACGGCTCCGCGCCCCAGTTATTATTTCTATAGAGAATATGTGTAAATGACAAGACCCTAACTAGAAAAGGGCTTTTTTTATTATATTCCTGCAAGTATGCAACATTAGATAACTGAAGCTTTTCATGTGAAATATAAATTATATTCAGTTATGTTGTATATTATTTCCTATTTGGGGCATGAACATGTAAAAGAAGATGACTTTGTTTTTAACCGATTCAGTAGATTTATATTTGATTTAAAAGAATGATATAAGTATACCATTTCAAAGATATATATTTTTTATGTTTGGGGGGGGGGGGGGCATCTCTTCCCTTATTTGCACTCATCTGGTGGTCATCTAGTAAGAATATAGAGAGTTAAGTTTTAGCTCTAGATGTGTGTGTGGCACTGCTTGGCTTAGCATGAGCCTCAATCCCTAATTACATGGGTGCGAAAGGGGGTCAGTTACTCAAAGAAATTGGTATGAGTGTACTAAACAGAAGGCTTATGACACACATCCCCATTGCATACATTTCTATACCCAAGAATTAGACAAAATTGTAGTGCTGATGGTTTTGGCAGTGTTGGTCGAGAAAATGGGAACTGGAAGCCAAAACGGGGTAATGAAGAGATTCATGCTGACAAGATTAGACAAGTGTGCCCAATGTTTTGTTGATAGTAAGTTTTTCCACCTTTTCAGAAGGCTTAAAAAATCCTCAAAATTTCTGCAATAGCAAGGGTCTTAGAGTTTGGCCATCTATCTCTGTTTTGATCTCTACAAACAATCTGTCCCTGCAAGGCCATAAGTGCATTTTATTTCAACATTTTCACTGCCCACATTATCCAATGTTTAGATCATATAATGAAACCATAAAATGAACCATTTGCATGATTTACAGTCAAACAAGCCTATGGTTTGCAGGGGTAAAAGTAGTATGATCACAGCTGATCTATGGAGGGTTTTGTTATTCTACAATTGTAGATTTTGTATATGTGTGCAGTGAAAATTTGGAAAATTACAAGTGTGTGTGGGTTATTTTTTTTGGACATTTCTAGTTAAATTGAATCAGCCCAAGTTTAATGATCTGATTTTTTTTGTTAGTGAACTTTAAATCATTATAGTACCATAAACCATACGTACCATTAATGTGGTACGTAATATATGTGGTAATTCTGCATCCACTTTTTTGTAAGCTTTCTGTGTATTGGATTTTTTTTATTAGTTATTGAGGGCAAGGTAAGTTATAGACAATTTTGTAAATTTATAAAAAAAAAAAATGAAATATCACCTTTAAATAAGTTTTCAGACCCTTTATTTAGTATTTAATTTGGTAGCAAATTGCAACCTCAAGTCTTTTAGGATATGACGCAATAAGGTTTCCACATCTGGGTTGGGGGATTTTTTTCCATTCTTCTTTGCAAATCCTCTCAAGCTCAGTCAGGTTGGATGATGACTGTTGGACTCTAGGACATTCACAAATGTGTCCTTAAACCACTTTACTGTGTGCTTTTTGTTATTGTCATGTTGGATGGTGAAGCTTCCAACTAGAGTGAATGTTATTCTTCAAAAGCCGTTTCTGTCTTTCTCTTTGCTAAATGGTGATGATAACAGACACTTATGTGTAAGGCTGGGGAGGAATGTGAGGACTATAATAAACACAGGGATGTGTTGAGATGTTAGTCTCAGGAGGAAATGCAACAGCCCATACAACCTGCTTCAAGTGATGATATGGAACTAGTATTCCCCGATTTATGCCTTCCTACCTCTAAAGCTTCTACAAAGTTATGTGCAGATTAACCCCATAGGTTTCTAATTCTGTCAGTTTTTTGATGCAAAAAGTGATCCTATTTTTTTTGCATAGAAATTTTTGTTTATATTGTGGGCCTGTAATTCTTAGGATTAACTCCCGGGTATAATAATTATACTTATTTTCATAATTGTTTATATGTATATATTATTTCTATATTTTAAAATATTTATTATCATAATTATAAATCATTATTATAAAAAATAATGAAATATTGGACCACAACAATGTAATTTATCAAAAAAAACTTTTTTTATCAAAACTTCCATATTCCATATGTAGCCAGATGAGGATTCGCACAGCATATAGGTCTTCACGCCAAATCGTGCCCTCTTTGACGCAATGTACTGCACCCAGCTGAGCCTCCCCTTAAAGGCCATTAGACTTTTGTCAATGCTGACATCTCTTTCTGGCACATAGGTTTGCTGGAAATTTTGTAGAATCATCTGAGACACTTCCCAAATTTTCTTCAGTTTTGGTGCAGGATGCGTAGTCTCATCATATTCTTCATTGTTTGCGAAGTGCAGGTACTTCATGATGAGGGTATTCTTTCATGACTGTGCCAAAGAATGGAGTGGCAATCATTTCTTGGACCAGTACCACTTTTGCACGGGTTTGCCCACAACTCCCTGCAAGATCACCAAGCCCAAAAACAGCCAAATGTCATCCTTGGTCACAGGTTCCCACTTTCTGCTTTTTGCAAACCTCAGGTGTGGAGCACCTTGTTGTTGTAAAGCGTACCTGCATAAAACAAAATAAAAAATGTATTTTAGGATATGTTCTTTTATAGTGTGAAGGTTGCAAGTAATATGTTAGCAAACACAGAGCAGCATATATGTTTACATAAAAAAAAAAAAAATTTGCAAAAAATTTCAAAAAGTTAGCAAACAGTGCAGCATACATGTTGGCATAAAAAAAATGTAAAAAGTTAGCAAAGAGTAGCACACATTTGCATAAAAAAAATTAGCAAAACATTTTAAAAGTTAGCAAACACAAGAGCGGCTTACCTGTTTGTCTCCGCATCAATTTTTTCGATAACTTATTTGGTCAAAAACAACTTCAGGTATGCCAGGGAGTCAACACATTCAGCCTCAATTTTCATCCCGGGTGCACCGGTGAATGCAAATCTTGGCGGTGCTGCCTGGTCCACATCAAGTTCAATAAGACACTATGTGCGCACAGCACTGACCTCAGGTTCAGAATCGTTGCTTAGTTCACTTTCGCTGTCCGATGACAAATTTCCTGGTGAATCACTATCGCTCGATTCCACAAGGGACTCCAAATCACTATCGCTGCGTTCAAATTCCTCCAAAACAGCGCTTGCGCAAACGACATGCCTTTTGGATGTCATGTGGTCTCCAGCAAACAGTCAGGAACAATCAAGGTCAAAGACAAAGTGATGAAATGATACATTCAGGAAGTGATTTATAAGACATCAAAAGATCAGATCAAGGTCAGGGCTAATAGTGGGCAAAATGTAAATCAGGGCACTGGGCAATGATGTTCAGTGCACTAAAATGTATTTTTATTATTAATTTTATTTTATTAATATTTATTTTATGTTTTTATGTGTATTTTACTGTAAAAAAAAAAAATTTAAAAGCAAATGACATTACATTATCTGCTTTTAAATTTCCCACCCCCAGAATTCATCACTCCTTCGTATCAACCGGAAGATGTCACACCTTGCCGGTTGATGCAGTGGGGATGTCCCCGCCCTGCTCACTCCACTAAAGCTGCTCGCATCACCCAGAGGCTGATCTCCGGGTGATGCAAGCAGCTGCAGTAAATTCCGGGGGTGATGCAAGCAGGAAATCGCCGCTGGCATCACCCCTGGAATTTACTATTGGTGATCGCATCTAACTGTAGGTGCGAGCAGCGGGGTGGCGGGGACCCGGGCGGCATTTAAAAGCTGATTACTCAGTAATCTGCTTTAAAATTTCCCGCCCGGCCACGCCCCCCGCTGTCATTTTTTGTAAACTAAATCGTTCCTGCATTTTACAAACATACAGCCCATAGCGTGCATTTCCAAGAAATTCTTTGTGTAGACAGATCTACACAGCTTCTTCAGTAAATCAGCCTCATTATCTTGGAAGAATAACAAAATGATGATGTTACCAAAAGAGTTGAGAATGATCTCACAACAATTCCAGTTATGTGCAGATAAAATAGGTAAACAGGGACTTTTTCAAATTTTAGATAATTTAAGTAAATATTACCACAATTTGCATAAATGATCCTCATTTTAGTAGTAAATTAGCCATAATGTGCCAGAATTCCCACATAATATGACAACATTTTTTAATGTCTACCTATTGCCTATATGTAGCTTTAGCACTTTAACTGGCATGCTCTTACTTCATTGTCTCTGTCTGTGTTACTGTTTTTTATGTGTCCTATAAACTTTGTGCCTAATCTTTTGTGTGTTGTTCTCTTTTTGTTTCATTGTTAATTCCTCCTATGATCTATCACTGTGTTTTCCTTTAGTAAGGTCTAGCAGGAAAGGAAGACGGCGAGTGTTTAGTCTGTCGGAGGCAGACAATCATGGAGGACACTGGGTTTAGACCCACGAACGACAGCTGCCTCAGTGAGTCCTAATAAAATGTAGCAAATTATGTTTCTGCTTACTTCATTAAACCGTATATCATTGTGTTCAGGCAAAAAATTGTACCATGTACCAAATCTTCACATTTGAGTTCCATAACATTAGCCCTAATTTACAGTTTTGCATAGGGAAAGTATTTTTTTAAACTTTACCTTAATTGTTGCCTTTTCACATTAGAACTTCTAAAAAAGTTTTCATTATGTTGTGAAAGTCTAAAAGATTTGTAAACCAGTGAAGCCTGTTAACGAATCAAATTTGAAATTGTGACAGTAATGATTACACACAAACTCTAGACACACCTATTCAGGAATCTTCTTTGTGGGAAACTGTAGACATTCCTATTACTTCCAACAGCCAGTCAGCAAATTTACCTGCTGCTCCCATTACAAAAAATCTACAGTCTAAACAGGTTACAATTTCAGTCTTTTTTATTTACAAGCCGCTTAATTTTACTAAAAAGCAAATAAAAAAAGAAAACTCTGAAAATACTTTGCCTTCTGCTTCCTGCACGTCAAAATATGTATGGGATTTCTAAATAAAACCTTTCCAATTTCATTACATTTTAGATCTAGTGATATCATCACTAAGACTTTGCAATTCAGTTAGTTCAGGTTTACATCAATTGAGTTAAACCAAAAGAAAAAAATACATGGCTGGTGGGTGAAGCCAGCAGGATGCTGCACATAGCTTCCTGGAAAACAGAAAGGTGCGTTAACAACCACATGTGATGTTGAGTTTCTGTAATTAGGCCTTAGGTCTGTGAAAAAAGAACTGAAATCCAATAAATTAAAGGGGCAAGGTAGTAAGGCTGAGAGGGAAGAGCTAGATAGGCTGCATGTCAATTAGTCGTGAAACTAGACAGTCTGTATCTGACTTGCTGCAACGTCAATGGTTCGCTGTCTTCCTGGTGCCATGTGCATGCAGTATGAGTGGAAAAATTACTGGGAGGGTCTGGCCATGATCCAGCTGTCTTGGTTCATGTTGGAGCCAATGACAGGGATACAAGACGGAAAGGACCTCCAAGGTTATATTCTCTAGAATATAAAACCAGAATCTAGAAAACAGGAAATGCAGCGTGAGTTTGAACCACTAAACACATGGCCTAGGTCCTGTTGTAAAAGTGAAGGGTTTAGGTTCTTAGAGCACTGGGCTGACTTTTCATTGGGTTACAACACATATATCAGAGATGGCATATATGGAAGGAGTGCTGTGCTAGGGCAAAAAATTACAGATATGGTGGAGGATTATTTAAACTAGGACAGAGGGTGTTGGAACAGTCAAAAAGGCTGGCAAAAAGATTAGACAGGCTCAGTCAGGGTGGAATGGGGATAGTTGTGGGGGGGGGGGGGGGATTATGGATTAATCTAAAGAGTTTCCCATGTTACACAAAAACATTGGAATGTGCAGTACTACGGTACAAAATGATTTGCCAAACACTGCTGGTAAATGCAGCAATGGTTAAAAGAGCCTGTTCACCAATACTAGAAGTCTGGCAAGCAAAATAGGAGATTTGGAAGCCTCAATAAATGAATAGCATTATGACTTGATTGGTATTGCTGAATTCTTGCATTGTTCTTCACATGACTGGGCTTTTAACATGCCTGTCTATTCTGTCTTTTGGAAAGACAGATGAAAATGAATAGGTGGTACTATTTGTCTACATGTGAGAGGTGATCGGAAAGCAAATGTGAAAGAGGAAATAGTTGATGAAGCTTGTGATGATATTGAGACGTTATTGGTAGGGGTGCAAGATACACAGGTAATTATTGGTGTCTGCCATAGGCCCCCCAGTGCCTACAGCCAAGTTTTGGGTCAGTTGTTTATTGTTTGAATGCCATTGAGCTAGAGTATGTTAAGGAATATGTTTATCTAAATGTTCTGGTCATTTGACTCTGGAAGACTGGATTGACATTTGAATCCTTCTCGTTGACAATAACCTAGTGCCCCCTAATGACATTTTGCTTTAGAACAGGGGTGCCCACACTTTTTTGGTTTGCAAGCTACTTTTAAAATGACCAAGTCAAAGTGATCTACCAACAATAAAAAACAGGGCTCCACGATCTACTCGCGAAGATCTCTACTGGTAGATAGCGATCCACCTCTTGGGCACCCCTGCTTTAGGAGATCTTTGGGCATAGTTGGATTGGGTCACCAATTTGGTCTCTGGATATTTGTACTTGCATATGTTATCCTACTATCAAAAATCCCCTGCATAAGTGGTTGTATACTCAAAACGCATTGGGGACTTGGGGACTAAAATATTTGAAAGTATGTTATTTTATATAATGTGTGATGTTTGAGGCCTTTTGTTTGGGTCTTTTATCAATGTACATGGATTGTTTAATTTTGTGATTGTATACCATATAAAAATAATGTGATTGATTTATTTGACAGTAATTCCCTGCTAAGCTACTAGGTTTTGCTCTATGTTGTTTTTTTGAAGATATGGCATCTTTTTGATATTTTGGATTTGTTTTGGGGAGATTAACCGAACTATGTCTTACAGGGTTTATTATCTGGGATATGTTTATTTCCCTAGTGTTTGAACTTTGATGGACTTGTGTCTTTTTTCAACCTAACCTACTATGTAACTATGAACTAAATCTATTCCACCTTGAGAAGAGATGTTTAAGGGGGGAATTGATCACCCTATACAGTGATATAAATAACCCATTTAGATAATTAAGAAGTTTAAGCTTCCCAGTATTCCCAGGATTCTTTACAGTAAGGTCTGTGAAAATGTGAAAAAAGCTCCCCCAGGAAGTAGTTTTAGCAGGTACTATAGATTGCTTTGCGAAAAAGGTGGAAGTAATTCTAGAAGCAAAAAAAATAACTGGGTAAGTTTTAAAATTAAAACAACATTAAAAGTCAACAAATTTTGCAGTGTTACAACATGATAATAAATATATTCCATTGACATGTGTGGCATTTCATTTGCTAACATAAACTATTCAATATTTGTTCACAGTAATTATTTTTTAGCGTGTGTGCCCGCTTTTCACACCTGGATTCTGAAATATGTGCCTGTTTTTAGCAAAAGTGCCTAAACTTTGTCAGATTTAAAGTTGAACCTATTCGTTAATGGCATTCTGGCAACTGATATTTTCTTTTTTGATAGATTTATAAGAGCATTTTCAAACATTTAACCTTATAATTCATATGCAATGTAGCTTTGGCTGTATGTTTACTGTCCTAATGAGCCCTTACTGCAGTAACAGGCTACTTGGGAGCCGAAAGGATTCTTTTAGATTTGCTCTTAGTTTTTATCCATTTTGTCTTCAATCCAGACAAGTTTCTATTGATTCTGGATGAAGCATATTTCTATTATTTGATCTGCCACAATGGTTCTCTGTTGCTGTACTCAGGAAAGAGAGCAGTGTTAATTTTCTGGCACAAATAACATCCTTAATAAAAGATAATTCTTTCATATAAGGAAAAAACAAATGTTTTTTTTTTTTTACTGCTGCGGCACTAAAGACTGAATGGGAATCTAGCAGACTCCTGAGATACCTATGTCACATATGCCAGGAGGCTGCGGGTCGCTCCTTGTGCGCAAGCTGATCTCACATGTGAGAATGAGATCAGCACTTTTTTTTATTTTCTGGAAAAACAGAAGGCCGCCTGGTGTCCAGCCCACTCCAGGACGAAGAAGTCATGTGTTTTTGTTTTGTTTTTTTAGGGTTCACTCCCTCTTTTAGGCAAAAAATTCAGCTTTGGTCTCATAGATAATTAACCCCGCTAGCGTTCTACTTCTAATTTATTATACATTTTAGGCTATATTTCTTAGACATAACTCACCGAAATATGTCCAATATTTAATAAATTCAACAATAAACTTTTTAAAAAAAACAACACAAAACACAAAAATGTGTACAGTAGCATGTAATATATATATATATATATATATATATATATATATATATATATATATATACCGTATATATATATATCAAGATTTCTTTGTATTTGACTCAATAGAGCTATTTTGTATTGAATCCAATACAAAATTATTTGAATTTCCCACCTATCCTCCCGCCCGCACCAACGCATGCATCAGCGTCACCGGGAAATGTCTCTGCAGTTCGTGGCTGAAGATGGAAGAGAGAAGACGTGCCCCCAGACCAGCAAGGTGATGGGGGATGACAACATTTTTGTGATTTTAGCGACCCCGTTACCCTGTTACTCAGGATTACCGCTTTTTGCAAGTAAAATCCACCCCGAGTCACACTCGGGATTACCGCTAGGGGGGTTAGGTTTCTCAGTGGCATGTAGTCAAACACATAATAACATTCCTGTTATAGCCATATACCCGCAAAATCAGAAAACCATAATCACCTTTTTTGTATTTATTATGTTTTTATTATAAAATTTGTCACAATCCATGATATCAACAAAAAACTTCAATCAACTGACCCTGACTGGTTATTTTTATGCTCTGCTGGTATGCCAGTCATCATTCCAGAGTACAGAAAAAAAGAGTCCTGATGTATCAGAATTTAACTTTATGCGTTTTGTTGAAATTTTTGTGTGCCACTTTAGGAATATGGAGGTGATACTGTATAATAACAATATAAACCTGTAGAATGACAATAATAATGAATACCTCACTCAATTATATTTCTAGTAACTTTTGTCTATTATGTCTGCCAAAACATAATGATACATCCAGGTATGGCAAAAAATACTGACACCCTTGCAATTATGTTAGAAAATGCACCACATCTCCCAGAAAATGTTGAAAAGAACACAAAAAAGCAGAAAAAACAATCTGAGGCGTTCCACAGAAAAGGTCAAAAATGGCCAGGACAAAATTTTAGGCACATTCAACTTATTACTTGGTAGCACACCTTTTGGCAGAAATAACTGAAGGTAATCGTTTTCTGTAACACTCAGTGAGTGTTTTACATCTCTCTACTGCAAACTATGTAACTTACAGATAAGCCATGGTTCAACTTACAATTGAGAGTTTTAAAAAGCCTAGATTTATATTATAAATACAATCACTGCCCACTTGCTGGTTCTAGGTTACACTCCCTTTTGCTTTCTGAATGTATCTAGTTTTTTAGAAGGTGCTGGGAATTTTTCTCACGGATTTTGGTTTACATTTACAATGATAACATCATGAATGTGCAGCTCATAAATCTGCAGTAACTGCCTGATGCTATCACAATCTCCCATTCCAATATATCCCAGGTAAAAAATGACATTTAAAAGATGCTAAATTGATATTAAGTGGCCTAAGGTATGCCAAGAAAATAACATTTTTACAATCTTCTCTTGTCCAATTTTCGATGAGCCTATGTGAACTGTAGCATCAGGTGCCTGTTCGTACCCAACAGAAGTGACACCCAGTGTGGTCTCCTGCGGCTATAGCTCATCTGCTTTAAGATTCAATGTGCTGTGTGCTCAATGATGCTCTTCTGTATATATATTGAGGGAAGCTGCTCGTCTGGAACTGGATTTTTTCAGGCAGGAGTTGAATGCTGCTGCTGACGGCTAGGGGGACATGGAACAGAATCTGGAGACATTGACGCTGGATACTAAATCAGTGTACCCTGCCAAGGTAATTGTTAGTAAATATTTTTATTTTATTTGTGCTTCGTCTCTTTCTGAAGCTTTCTTTTTAGTGTCCTTTTTTCACAAAATAACGGTCTCCTCACTTCAATGCAATACAATAAGTTTTCATGCAGTAGAATTTATAAATGTGTGAAGTGTGTGAAAGTATCACATTTACAGAAATTACTCATTTATTTAGGAGGCCCTGCTCTGTACTCCCTAGTGTAAGCAGGAAGGTGCCTGTGGAGATTTCTATCCTCTGATCTGACCCCAGCTGTTCTAGGGCTACTGGGTGAGTCAACTATACATATAATATCTGCACTGAATCACTCTCACTTACTTTTTGGTGTGGGCACATAAGCACAATGATAGTCCTTTCTTTTGTCCATTAGGCACATTCCATTTTAAGGTGCAATTTGGCTGCCTGTATATTACCACAGAAAATGATTTGAAGCAATATTTTGATACATTTTTGGATAATCCGTGCGTCAAATTAAAGGTTTATTGCTTAATAACAGTAACCTTTTTGCTACTGCTGCTTGTGTTGAAAAAGATGGAGAAATACATGGGTAAACCACAGCCTAACCAAAACCGCAAACATCCCCCCAAACCAAAGGGGAAACTTGCAAATATTAGGACAGGCATCACCAATTTCATCCCCAGAGTCAACAGAACTATTACCATTTTCAATGCCCCAGGATTTATCTTCTGATGTGTCAGCACCGCATACCCCACCCTGGGAATCCAAGGTCAGAGAAGTTGCAGATGTGCTCTTGCCTTATTTCGATTGATTCACTACAACATACCAATAAAACTGCTATTTCTAACATATCCTCCAACACTGCGTGAATTGTGAAATTGGAACAACGAGTTAAAGACCTAGAGGACCAACTCATTGAAGCACAAGGCAAACTAAACTTACAGTCCAACCTAATGGCTTCCATGGAGGAAGAACTCGAAGAGAAACGCAGCAGAAGCGTATCATAGGCATTCCAAAGGAGTACAAAAAACAGGATCTAAAGAAATTTCTGTGGACTTTATGTTAAGTCTCAGCCTTCCCCCTTACTGCCCAGGCATTTGAGAGAGTACACAGGATTGGCCCTGACCGTCTCTCCACAAGTCAAAGACCGAGACCGGTTATTGCAAAATTATTTTCACCGGATAGATAACGACATGGTACTGGGAGCCTATCAAAGGCCGAGGGAAGAGAGTAAAGCTGCGTACACACCTGCAATTTTTCTCGTTGGAAAGGATCTTTCACAATCCTTTCCAACGAGAAAAGACTGCAGGATGCATGAACGATGCTGTACATACAGCACCGTTCATGCTCTATGGAGAGGGGAGGGGGAGAGCGACGGAGCGGCACCCTGCTGCGCGCTCTCCCCTTCCCTTTCATTAGGATCGGTCGTCGTCCATCGTCCATGGATCCGCCAGGACGGTCGTCGGACGATGGACGACGACCGACTGTACACACGGCAGATTTTCGCCCGATAATTGGCCGATACCGATTATCGGGCGAGAAAAATTTGCCGTGTGTACGCAGCTTAAGTGAGGTGAAAATCTTGATTTTCCAGGACTTTTCAGCTGCAGTTGCTCAAAAAAGGAAACAATTTGTCCCTGCATGTTTTCGCTTAGTATAATTGAAGGGACGGTTCGCCCTATTTTACCCAGCAAAATTGAGTGTTACGTGGGCCAGCGAAACTAAAGTATTCGATGTCCCAAATCAGGCTCTAGTTTTCTACAAGAGGAACAGCCTAGTCCATGATTCTCAATCACTCCAGGAAGGACACCCACCTTAAATTGTCAGGATGCTAATGGTTTAGGTTTTTTGGTATCAATCAAGTGAAGGAGCTCCTATTTGGTAATTGTTTCATTGTTCTTGATATTTCACAATTTAATGTTAAATACACTTTAATCTTGACGGTTCTTTATCTTTTACTTATCTTGTACTGATAATATTGTCTTTTAAAGATTTAATAGATTTATTGCCTTGCCCTCTGGCCATGATTTAAAGGCAGAGGGCTTTAAATAGGAAAAAAAAAGAGGCAAAATCTACATTGTTATGTAATGTTTGAATTGGATTATAGAGCTGTATGGTTTCAGGTATTCAGGGTCGATTTCTGTTTTGTTTATTCAGGGAAACACTTGGTAACAATGATCTTTACAATATTGTTCTGAGCTTAGCCGCGGCTTTCTAGGACTTTCTGGGACTGTGGCCCGCTGAAAAAGTCAGGAGCCAAACAGAAGGTGCCCCTTCTTGGCCATGCCCATGACACCTTCTGAACCCCAACCAATTCAACCCAAATGAATGTTGCACACCAATATAAAATTAGTATCCTGGAATGTGGCCGGATAAAGCGGAAAAAAATATTGACACACCAAAACATAAATCTCCGGATGTTGTTTTTGTGCAGGAAACACATTGGAAAACAGTGACAAGGCTACTTTGCGGGATACTTGGATTGGGGAAGTCATTGGTAATACCTATAAAACCAAAAAAAGAGGGGTGGCAATTATCTTACGCAAGAACTGGCCTTATAAAGTTTTATCAGTGGACATGGGCCAACTAGATATGCTATGGTGGTCTTGAATCTGTTGGGAATGATTTATTCTCTGAGTTCCGTTTACACTTCTGTTTACACTAAAATGCTTAATTAAATCCTAGAAGGGAATTTTATTGCCACCCTAAAACTCACAATGAACCAATCATCCATTTTCAATAGTACAGTGATCACACCTCACAAAGAATTCAGCAACCTAATCTCCCAGACCATGTATTTCTTAATTCAACAGAAAAAATTATACTTGTTACTCCAAGGCACATACTTACTTTTCCAGGACTGACCTTTTTCTTGTGGAGGAATCTCTTTTCTCACAGGTATCACATGCGTCAATTGTGTAATTTACTCAGTCCCGTCCAGCTAACATTGAGGCTTTCTAAACCGTTCCCTAGTACTTTGCTATAAAGATTCATAGGCTATATGCACAGTCACCAGATTTTTTCAGTTTGGTTAAATGTCAGTGGGCTTAGATGACAAGTTGGAACACTCCAGTTTTATAAACCATGAAAGCGTTACTGAGGGTTCACATAGTAGAGTACACTACTCGCAAATGCATGTAATACCAAGCCCAATATACAGAATCACAAAGCAGTCAAAGCCTACCAAGAGTACAGTTAGGTCCATAAATATTTGGACAGAGACAACATTTTTCTAAATTTGGTTCTGTACGTTACCACAATTCATTTTAAATGAAACAACTCAGATGCAGTTGAACTGCAGACTTTCAGCTTTAATTCATTGGGTTGAACAGAGGTCGGAGAAATATTTTATGCGGATCAACCAGAGGCAGAAACTTGACACTGCTTAATCCGGGCTTATAGGTATCTCTTGGTAGTCAGTCACGCTTGACATAATGGTCTACCGTAGGTCGGCTGTCCCATAGGCATAGGAAACAGCAATTTTTTGTGAAAAATGTTCCTCCTTGCATTCCCATTAGCAATGACCTTTAGATCCCCACTGTTGTTCCACTGGTGTGTTTTATACTGGATTGCTTCAAGTAGTAAATTAATGTTAGGTCTCCATTAGGTTAACAGCATGGGCAATCGGTAAACTGGGTTTGGAAATACCATTATGCAGTAAGACTGCTTTCAAGCTTCTTTTAGAGGAATCAATGAAGATACAACATTCAGAAGGAACATGCTCTTGTGACAAACTGTTAAAGAGTTCATTTATATCATGACAGTAGCACAGTGAACCATCACTAGTGAAGAACGTTGTCAAGTTATGATTTTGTTTTCTGTAGTGAGTTACAGGTACACCCTTTGCAAGCAAGCGCTTCTGTTTATGCCTTGAAGCAAGTTCTGCTTTGTCTTTAGAGAGATTTAGATCACATATTAGATCATTCAGCTCTGCTTGTGTAAAGGTCTCTGGTTCTAAATCTTCATCAACCAAGTAGTCAGGATCCAATGATTCGGGGTTGTAACTGGCTGCAATTCCAGTGCATTCCTTATCACCTTCTTCGGAAGGAACTGCCAATGAATCATCATGGGGAACAGGCCTAATTGCAGAATCGAGGCTAGGATATACAATTTTGTGTATAGTTTTACCTAACAATAGCAGTCAATTAGATGGTCTTGCGATTCTCTCCACACCATCGGATTGCAAATGGCGTTGCTGCTTTACATCGATTTTGCAGTCCGTGATACAGATGACATGTGGAGCCCAAGATTTATCCTGGTCACCAAGTGGACAGCCAAAATATAATTTGTATATATTTTTAAGTTCTGTGACAATTTTGTGACGTTGTGCTTTCGTTGTGAATGAATCACACACATAACAGAAACTGTCTGGATCATTAAGGCAATTTCTAGGCATGATGACAAATGAAATCAATCGCAATTAGTGCGGTCTCTAACATTAAAAAAAGAAAACTGTTGTTGAATGTTGTAATATGTTAAAGGTATTTATACTGAATTTCACACAATATATTATTAGCCCCATCACAAAATCTAGACGTGCTAGAGAAAAACTGAACATAGCTTTGAAATCCGCATCAAAAATACTACGAATCCCACATAAAATTTATCTGATGAAAATAACATGATGAGTTGTGTTATTAGTGGTACCCAATCCTGCTAAAAAATCCATAACAGAAGCCTACATCTCGTATGGAACTTAGGAAAGCTTCTAGTGTATGTTGTGTATAGGGTAAAAAATGATGCTATAGCCAACCCCTAGGTATACAGAAACTAATCTTATTATTGTATGAAAGAATACAACAGAAAGAGGTTTTTTTGGCTAAATATATTCCATGTGCTTTTTTAGAGAGTATACAATACAATGTGACAATTTAAATTATACAATATCACAATAGCATGCTTGTTGAACAACCCTTCCTTAATCTGCATTGCAATCATGCAGTAGGTAGGGGTTTTTGTTTCTTCAAAACTAGACAGGTGCTCCTAATTTGTAGAAAAGAAAAGATGTGGATCCTGGGATATCCATTAGATAGATCTAATTAATAACACCCCTCAACAACAAAAAAAAAAAATTCACTTGCCAAGGTTTTACTATATTTAGTGTATTTCAGGTCTGCTGAATCCAGAAATGACATCAGTTTCACTGAATTGGCTCTAGTTCTTGTGATACAGGAATCGGAATAGACGATTTTACCAACAACAAATGTTAACACAGCATATTATAAATCTTTTTTTACACCAATGTTTTGCATTTTATATATTAAATGTAGCATTACTTTCATTAAACTTTCTTTTGCCTTCTTTTTATTGATACATTTTCTTTTTTTACAGAAATATGAGTTCTTCAAGAAGGAGTTGTTTAAATTCCCCCAATGTATTTTGCTACATTTGTGGTGAATATTCTCAGCAAAAACACAGAAGAAAGATTACAGAATTTGTGAAACAAGCATATCTTGCATATTTTGGTATTAAACTGGGGGACTAAGATAAGTATTGGGCTCCCCATATGGTATGCAAAACTTGTGTAGCGTGTCTACGTTAGTGGAAAAATGGTAAACTGAAGCTGAAGTTTGAAATTTGGTGTACCTATGGTATGGTGAGAGCCCAGCAATTATCATAATGATTATTATTTTTGTGCTGTGAATGTAAAAGATTTCAATCATTAAAAGAAAAAAAAGTACCCTGATTTGGAATCAGCAAGTCGACCTGTGCCACATGGTGCTGATGTGCCCATACCAGTGTTCAGTACACTCACTGATATTCCTGTATCTGACATGGAGGATATACAAGGTTTGAAGTGTAATCCAGGATTTAGCAGTGGAAGTGAATGTGAAGGAAGTGTTTCATCAAACTAGCAGTTCTCCCAAGAAGAACTCAATGATTTAATACGTGACCTAAGTCTGTCAAAACAGGCATCTGAACTTTTAGCATCCAGGCTAAAAGAAAAGAACTGTCTGAGATCAGAAGTTAAAATAATGGTTTATAAGATAAGAGATGTGACACTCCTACCATATTTCAGTGAAGATGGAGACTTTGTGTACTGTTGTAACATCCCTAGACTACTAGTCCAGAGCTCCAGAATACCGAGCAGAAGACTAGAGGCTTTCCATAGACAAGCTACTCGATGTTTGAAATCTGTTTTACTGCATAATGGCAACTGGTATGCATCAATTCCACTTGGTCACTCAACAAAACTTAAAGAAGAATATGAAAATATCAAAATGGTCTTACAAAAGCTTTGCTATCATGAACACCAATGGTCAAAATGTGTTGATTTAAAAATTGTGAACTTCCTACTTGGACAGCAAAGTGGATACACAAAGTGGCCTCCACAAAAAAGATGTCAGCAATATTACCATGTCTCCCCAACAAACCCCTGAGGAAGCCTTATTGGTCGAAACACGTCGGGTGGGAAACAAAACTATTGCTGTCTGATCAAGACCTAAACTACTTGTATCGTAAGCTTACCTTTTGCTGAGCTCAGTTTTCCTATGTTAGCACTAGAACTAGCATAGGTCGTCTCTGTCAAGTTTTAGAGTATTTTCGAATAAAATAAAGTTTGTTTTATGAAAAACACTCTGTGCCCTAAAAAAGCCGATCTTTTCTCTATCTCTAAAAAACTCACTTCCTGGATACACAAAGTACCCATGTTTTATCTTCTTGTGGGATAGAAGAGAAAAGCAAGATCACTGGAAAAAAGTGCCATGGCCTCCAAGGGAAAACATGAAAAAAGGTGCAGCAAACATCAATAATGGTAATAATTAGTAATAATGAATTAATGGTTGACAAAGAAAATACCAATTTACCCCACTACACATAAAGATGGGATTAATGAAGCAATTTGTTAGAGCTCTGAACAAGGACGGTGATTGCTTCAAGTACATTTGTAGATTCTTCCCTGGATTAAGTACTGAAAAATGTAAAGCCGCAATCTTTGATGGACCCCCGATTCGGTAACTGATAAATGATTTAAATTTCACAAGTTACATGACTGATACTGAAGCTTCTGCCTGACACAGCTATGTCAATGTAGTCAAGAACTTCTTGGGTAACCATAAAGCACAAAATTATGAGGAATTGGTACACAACTTGCTCATAAACTTTAAAAATTTCACTTTCTTCAATGAGTATAAAGGTACAGTATCTCCATAGCCATTTACAAAAATTTCTAATAAACTTTGGTTCCATCAAGATATAAAGGTGATGGAAGAAAGGTATCAGGGCAGATGGGATTAGACACATAATGGCAGACTACTGCCGGAGCCTTCAATGTGATTGTCTTGATGATCGTCAGCATAAAAGGAAATCATACAAACTGAGTTTTTCAATTACTTTTTGTGATTAGTTCTGTAAATATACTGAATATAGAATATATTGACATTATGTATTTCAAAAATTTAATTTTGTATACGTAGACATATCTATTTAATTTTGCTTAATTTTCATGTTTCATTAGTTTTCTGTAAGGTTATTATTGAGGTTGTTATTTCAAAAACTAGAGCCAATCTAGCAAAACCAATACCATATTTGGAATCAGTGCATCAAACATAACCTAAAATGACTTTATTCTGTTTGACAAGAAAATGTTTGTTGACCAGTGTAATTTCTAGATAATTTTGTCCTTTTGTCTCTTATTCTCGACGCGTTTCGCCATACAGGCTTCCTCTGGATTTTTTTTAGACTAATATTGAAAAATCACATATAATGGCCCTAATTTATTAAAGTTCTCCGAGGCTGGAGAGAATACACTTTCAGCAGTGAAGCTGGGTGATCCAGCAAACCTGAAATGGATCTGATCCAGGATTAAAACATTTGCTAACAAATAGCTAATGACTTTTAGGAAATCCATTCCAGGTTTGCTAAGTTACCCAGCTTCACTGATGACAGTGTATTCTCTCCAGCCTTGGAGAAGTTTAATAAATCAGGACCAATGTCCTTATATTACAAAAAAACTCTAAACAAGTACAGCTCAAGGTAAACAATTTAAAATTTAACAATGGTCAAATATTACATGGTACTTGTTTATAATTATAGCTGTATGTGATAGTACAATGAAATAGTTTACATTTATATTGTTGCATTACTTACTTAGTTTCCAGGTGATACGATTGTTTGAAGAAGTAGTACAAATAAGGTGAAAGATAGGTCAGTTTTTTGCTAGAAAATATTGGTGCAGAGTATAAAAATTCTAAATGAGAAAAATATGTACATATTAAGAATTTTTATGGTAAGTTACATTGTAGTTCCCAAAAAAGAATATATAGAAAAACATAACATGCAATGTTAGGATCACTTACTTTAAGGTGACTGCTGTTTAAAAGTTTTTTCATCCTAAAGATATTGTTAGGATTCACTCCCTGTGATAATTGTTTTTTTTATCTTGTACAGTGTTGTAGTATTATTCAATCAATTCTGGAGGAGAAAGGATTGTCCGTATCCTAACGTTTTCTATAAATTACATAATGATAGTAATCTGGCCCAGCTGATCCCTAGGTGCCCAGGACTTGCCATTGTGGAGGGTTTTCTCCATGGCAAGTTAAGGCAGACGGCAATATACAAAATATAGCCCAGAAAAGGCCCCCTGAAACAGTTGGGCCAGATTAAAATCACTATGTGGTTTACAGAAAAAGTTTTCCTTTCAATACAATAATTTATATATATATATATATATATATATTGTAATGACAATAAACTAAAATTTAATCACATAATATTAGACCCGCAACAGTATTAAAATGTAAATTAGTAATCATATCTAAATGTATTTATTTTCTGTACAAATGCAGGTGTGGTACCCCATATAAGCGCATTTGGCGCAATTTAACTCACATGTGCGAAGAATTCTAAATAGTTAAATTTGTATTTTTTTTTCCCTATAAAGTCTAATTTAGCACAATAGTATTCACATGCGCACAGGCATCAGGACATCTACTAGTAAGGGCTGTAGTAACATAAGACATTGGAGCGGAAGTGCTTTTCTAAGTGCTTCCCTGAATTCTTAAAAGAATTGATACAAAAATGAGTTCCGGTCTATAACCACGTGTTCGCACTAGCCCGCGCATGCATAATGTGAATCCAACCAAGTAAGGGCAGAAGCCCTATAACAAAAATCATTGGAAAATTTATGGCGAATCCGCACCCTCTACTTTAATTTAACTATATGAGTTGTCTGCTCCCATAATTTATATACATACATAATTTATGTATTTCATGTATGTTATGAAATGGTCAAACTGATCATATACTTTGTTCCTGTCTTCATATGTACTATTAGAATATGTTCACCTACTACTGAAGATTATCCACATTGCACACATACACCTAGGTCATACATGTACTTATATCATTACCGTTGTATATCTCCTTATCCCGACGCAAACTTATTACTTATTGTATATCTCCTACTTTTCTTGTTATGTATTCACCCCCGAAGAAGCCAAGTTTGCGTCGGGATTTACGTGACCCTAACAGGTCTTATTATATGTAACTAACCTTGTTGATAGAGAAACATTTATGTATAGGAGAAATATCCAAACCCTGTGACTGTAACAGGGCACAGGAAATTGGGTGTAAAACCAATATTGTATTTTAATTATTTATGTACTAATTTTGAATAGAAAAATACACAATTCAAAATTTTTGCACTAAAAATTTGAGCCTCAAATCTCTTTCTCTCTCTCCTATCCACTTACCTTGATCATTATAAGCAACATAGAGGTGGCCCACACAATTCATGTTTAGCAAAGGCAAGAACCAACACCAATTACAAATTTACCTAAATAGTAATAATTTCTGTCATTTCTATTTTTAGATACATAGACGGGGAAAGACAATTTTCAAAGTCTGTATGTTACTATGTATGGCTCAGAAGTGTAACTTTTTTAAAATATAATATGTAACATTTTGGTACTACAAAATGTTCTAAGTTGTAAACCACACACATATCGTGTTATATATATATATATATATATATATATATATATATATATATATAAGAGTGTGTATATATATATATATATATATATATATATATACCATTTTTAGCTACCTTTAGAATACGGACAATCCTTTCTCCTCCAGAAATGATTGGATAATACTACAACAATACTGTACAAGATAAATAATAGGTTTAAGAGGCTAAATTTAAAAATGTGGCTCACAGCTGATGTTAAAAAAGCCATAAGGAACAAGAAAAGGGGATTTCAAAAATATAAAAATGAAGGACCACCTTCATCATTTGAAAACTAAAGAATATAACAAAAGATGAAAAAGGAGATAAAATGTGCAAAACATCAAAATGAAAGACAGTTTGCAAAGGAAAGTAAGGCAAACCCCAAAACATTTTTTAAATATGTTAATACCAAAAAGATCTTAGCATTTAGGCCCCTAAAGGATGTCGCTGGATTGGTAAACTGGGGATAAACTGCAGATTTACTAAACACTTTTTTTTAGCTCTGTATACACAAAGAAAAATTGCAGAGCTCAAGTCCAAATTCATAATAGCAATGTCACTGCCTTAAATGAGTCACAGAATAGATATGATTGAGAAACAGCTGTGAAAATTAAGATTGACAAAGCATCAGAACCTGATAGATTACATCCACATGTCCTCAAAGAGCTGAGTTCGGTTATTTCAAAACCATTTTTTCAAATTTTTAGAGACTCTTTAGTCACTGGCAATGTACTGATGGATTGGTGTAGGGCCAATGTGATTCCTATCTTCAAAAAGGGAGCAAAGTCATTACCAGGTAAATGTCAAAGTCATTACCAGGTTGGAAAGGTCCTAGAGAGTATTATAAAGAACCACATAGAGCAGTTTCTGCAAGAAAATAATATTATAAGTGATAGTCAGCATGGCTTCAAGAAAGGCCGATGTTGTCTAACAAATTTACTCTCTTTTTATGAGGAAGTAAGTAAACAGGCAGACAGTGGAGTAGCAGTTGGTATAGTGTACTTGGACATTGCTAAAGCATTTGACACTGTACCCCACAGATGGGTAATATGGAAGTTAGGGTCTATAGGTTTGGAAAAGTCAATTTGTAAATGTAAAGAGAACTGGCTTAAAGACCACATCCAGAGAGTTGTAAATAATGATTCATATGCTGAATAGTCTACGGTTATTAGTGGTGTACCCCAGGGTTCAGCGTTGGGACCTTCACTGTTTAACATCTTTATAAATGATATTGAGTTTGGGAATAAAAGCAGCAAAAGAAGTTTAAGCTCCTGATAAGGAAGGGATTCTTCACTGTAAGGTCTGTGAAAATGTGGAAGCGCCTCCCTCAGGAAGTAGTTTCAGCAACTACTATAGATTGCTTTAAGAAAAAGATGGATGTTTTTCTAGAAGCACAGAATATAACTGGGTATTAAGGCTTTAAAGTAAAAAAAAACAGTGACTGTTGGATCCAGGGAACATCCGATTGCCTCATGGAATCAGGAAGGAATCTTTTTTTACCTTGTTGAAGCAAATTGTACCAGGGTTGTTTTTTGCCTTCCTCTGGACCAACTATGTCCATAGGGTTTTATATCTGGGATATGTTTTTTTCCCTAGTGGTTGAACTTGATGGAATTATGTCTTTTTTCAACTTAACCTACTATGTAACCAATTATCACAGGGAGTGAAGCCTAACAATATCTTTAGGAATAAACAACCCTTAAACAGCAGTCGCCTTAAAGTAAGTGATCCTGACATCACATGTTCTTTATATTTTTCAATATGGGCAATCTTTGGGGAAGTGCAACTTCAAGGAACCTGAATTATGCGCATGCGTGAGATAAGCAATGCTTTCCCCTTAGTGGGAAAAATGCAGAAGGGGCAACCAGAGCCTCCCAGGGTGCATCCCCGAAGGCTTTGCGCTCCCATTTGCCGCGGCAATCAAGACTTAAAGGGGTGGTGCTGCACCCTTTTTTTAATTAATTATAATTAAAAAAGGGGTAAAAAATATGATAAATGTAATTAAATTTCCTTTTTTTTAATGTATATCCTTTAAAGGATCTTGCTTTCAGTTGAAAGTTCTGTAGCTCAAATTCTATAAAAGCAAGCAGCATATACAGTGTCATTTTTTCTTTGCCTGCCTTCTGCAGATATAGTTGCTTATTGTGTTTCCCCATCCTGCAACACAGTTTAGCTTGCTACTGGAGTTACATAGGTTGAAAAAAGCTGAAGTCTATCAAGTTCAACCCATAGGAAAATAAACATACTAGAAACCAGCATATCCCAGATAAAACCCTATAAACATAGTTGATCCAGAGGAAGGCAGAAAAAAAACATCCTAATATTTAGACATGAGTAAATGTAATACAGAAAATATACCACAATTGTTTGCAATGTTCAGTAGTTTTTAGACCTTACTAATATTTATATTAATAAAAGAGAAATGTTGCATGCCCGCGTTCACGCGTCGAGGACGTGAGGCCAGAAGACGCAGTAGGAGTTGCACCCCCAGGGGATGCAGATGCCGGGTGGGCATTGCCAAGGGTAAGCCATAGGCTCGTGGGGACCAGGTTAGCCCTCAATTTCACCCCCAAGTGTGGCTTACAACCAGGGAGGATGATACATGCAAAATTAATTGATCTTTCAACTCAATTGTAGTTGAGTAGATGAACCAATACATTCTTAGATTTCTTAAGAACCTATCTGACAAAGCCTACTTTATTTTGTGTCTCTTCTCCACTGCTTGTGCAGAATTATCTCTTCATGCTAATGGGAAGTTCCTTAACTTCCTGCACATGCATGCCTTTATCTCTATTCCTTCCATTATAAAATTTTAAAATGCTCTGGAATATTGCCTTTTAGTTAAAATATTTTTGAATTGTGGCATACATTCATGCGATAAGCAGTTCTTGACAGTGAATATTTTTAGAAAGCTGTGTGGTTCTGAGCATGCCCAAATACATGTTCTGCTTAAACAGAAATCAGCACACACTATATTACACATTTACACATAACTAACACATTTAGTGCATTTAGGCCTACAATAAACCCCTGAACTGCTTCCCATTTTATTTTTTTATTTGAAACCAGTTTGATATTATTTTGTCTTTCTGTGTTATTTGCAATGTTACACGATATATATACAGATATATATATATATATATGTATATGTGTGTATATATATATATATATATATATATATATATACACACAGATGATTCTCGCCTGATATGAATAGTCAGCCTTGTCCCAGGCTAGAATCTGACCTGTGTACATGTGTCCTGACAGATCCATGAGTGATGACCTCAATACAAGTAAATCAAGGATAGCACAGTGGGTGCCATTTAACCCTCCTCCCTCTATACAACAGAACAGCACTGTGTGTATAGCGCTTGTTGATTCATCTGTCACTAAAACAGTTATGTCATATTAAAACAATTATGAAAGATATTTTTCAGTGGCAATAATTGAATGTGTGTACACAGCCCTAGTATAGTGGGTTTACCTATAAATATATCTTGAAAAAACATTTGCAAAATCAATGATGTTTGTATAATTTGTGTTTTATGATTGTGAGGTGGGGGGGGACCTTCATATCTTTGAAAACCATGTTGTGTATTTACCATTTGTGAAAAATGGAAAAGGTGGCTCAACCATCAGTGGTGAATTTGCCCTCATTATTTTTTCTTTTACAGATGATTCTTCCATTATGGACCAACCTTCAGTTTACAGTCAAATAGAGACCACTGAAGACAACCTGTCATTTCCCACTTGGAGTAGAAAGAGTTCTTTACGAAAATTAGACAGTGAGATCACCAACTTGGCTCCTAGTCTGACTCCAGCACCCCAGCCAACAATTTCTTTAATATCTGATGATAATACGGATTCTCTCAGTGTTGAATCTCTTACTTTGGTCCCTCCTATTGATCCATGCAGTATTCACAGCTTCAGTTTTATTTTGGAATCTCCACTGAAATCTGACTTACAGAAATGTGAAAATGCTAAATTTTGTGTTACAGAAAGTGCTGATGGTAACACAAAACAGTAAGATGATGGACAGTGACATTGTAATACAAACCCAATTTGAGTTTTTTTGAAAATTTATATTGACTACATTGGGACTGGCAAGTAACCAGAACATGCATAAATGGTATTTCCTCTTGTGCTAAGGAATATCTGCAGAGATTATCTAGGCTGTTTCCATCACGGTCACACAAAAGCCATCTCTACATTTTGAATATGCCTATATATGTCTAAGAGCTAGTGGCTTCTTACTACAAATGCTATATTTAGTATTGCCATGCTACTGCAAACTATTTGCGTTTTTTTTTTTTTTTTCGTTAAAAAAAAAAAAAAAATACACTATTGCTTTTCTTTAAAGTTTATATTTTGATATTGTATGCTTTTGCATCACTTAAACATGTAACCAATGTGGAGAATTGAAGAGGGGTATTTTAAAAAAAAACCTCTCCAGAATATTACTAGCGAGTTTATCAAGTAAAGTACTCCAAAGATTTGGGAGATTAAGGAAAACACAGTAACCATTAAAAGCCAAAAAAAAAAATCACCTAATTTATGTTACTAATTGGATTGGATAGCTGAAGTTTGCAAATCCTCATCATGGCTTTCACTACTGTACTGTTAATCTGTATTTTTAGCATACCTTCATTGAAGTAATCTGGTGCTTAAAATGCACTGAAAAGATCACGTTTTCTTAAAGTCCTGCTGCTTACCATCAGTGTTGTGATAGATATGCTTTTCAATAGATGTATGTGGGGTAATTTTTGATAAATTTGCCAGATTTGGATAAAAAGCGCACTGTGATATAATTCCAATTTCCAAACTCTCAGCACATCAGAGATTTATGAACTAAATACCCAAACTACTTGCACACTATTATTTTAAAATGCAGAGAGAAGCTGAATTCTAAATATTTACTACTCTATATAATTTATTAGTTATATTTCTTTTATTTTCTGATGTTAATGTATCTTCACTGTCATATGCAATCAGCAAAATACCTTATACCACTGTACCAACTGCCTTCTGTATTATGTGCCAAGACATGTTGTGTTATTTACATTTATTGTTCTTTACTATTTTGATTTTGAATTTATATTTTAATTACTATGTTGTACCTTGGGTTGCTCTGCATCATGTTCATTCTTTTCCTTATTATTTTGTTAGTTACAGCTAAATTGAAAAAATGTTTGATTACGAGAATAATTTTCCATTTCCAAGTCTTTGTGAGTTTAGGAAACTATGGGCACTGCAATTTCAGTTTTATTTAGAGAAGTTGATTGTATGTTAAGGATTTAATAAAGCCCACTTTTTTCACAAGTCAGTTTCTGTGCATAATATACTATGCTGCATATATTGTGATAAAAGTGTTACACTGCATTTTATTACTTATGAAAGAGAATTTGTTAAACATCATGATTTGAAAATTATAGCAGTATTGTAAGTGTAGAACCACTCAATTCATTAACTGTGTGATAGCCTTGAATGTTGTCAGTAAGAGTAATTTTAATTTAAAATTTTAATTTTTTTAAAAAAGAAAAGAGAGAGCAGACTTTTTGGCAGTTTATTTCAAAAGTATTTTTTTTTGACTGTAAAAATATATTGTCCTTTACATTCCCTATAATCTAGGATCATTTACTTTTTAGACTAATCATGACTGCCTGTAAAGGGTACTTTACAACTCACTGAGGAGCAGGTACACTCATTTTAGTTTAGTCAATGAAATAGGCCACTGGAAGAATAATTTACTTGTCTTTTATTTACATGTGTGACATGGATTACAATAGTCTCTGGATGGTCTGTTTACAGAAACATAGTGCATGAAGAGTCATTTTAGTTATTAACCCCTCTGGCATTCTAATTATGTTCCTATTTTTATGTCAAAAGCATTACATTGTTTTGCGTGGAAATTTGTTTTTTAATATTTTAGGCCTGTAATTCTTAGGAATAACTCCTGGGTATGATAAAGTTTGAAACACAAATTATATATTATAATATAACAAATAATTATAAATAATTTTATCAATAAAGTTATAAATAAAATAAACTTTATTATAAAATTTAAAACATTTTTTAAATTTGTCCAAACAAAGGTACAATAATAGAATAAACTTTTGGATTATTATTTGGATTTTTTATAACTTTTTTTTACTATGATCAATGTTTTAAAAGCAGATTACAATGTAATGGCATGTAAAAATCACCCCAAGCCACGCTCAGGAATATCGCCAAGGCAGTTAAGCACTGCAACTTTTTTCACAGATTTAAACCAAATTCAGAATGATACTGTAAAATGACTGAATAATTACAATCATGGCAAAAAATATTGGCACTTTTGCATTTATGTAAAAAAATGTGCCACTTCACCCAGAAAATTGTTGCAATTACAAATGCTTTGGTATTGTCATGTTTTTTTCTTTTGTTGTACGTGAAGAAGTTAAAAATGAAAGGGGTAATATCTCTCTATATCCCCGTATTTTTAAAGATCAATCATGTGGTGGCCTCCCTGTGAATTTTTAGATTGAATTAATATGCAAAATGAAAAAAACAGACAGGGTTTACAGGCTGATTTGTGTTGAAACAATAGTAATTATGTGTTTATGAATATGTATGTAATGATATTTTTGATCTATTGTATAGACTGTTAAGTGGTTTGTATACTCACCTGAAGAAAACCCCAGCTGGTGAAACCTAGTGTTTTTAAGACTACAACGGTTACTGTAAAGAATTAGTTGTACATTGTCTAGTACAGAATCCACCCCATGATGATACAATGGGCTGGTTAAACTTTGTGTTATTATATTGAACTAAATATGTATGAATCTATATATAAATAAATAATCACTATTGTTTCTACACAAATCGGCCCGTAAACCCTCTCTGTTTCTTTCCTTTTGCACAAAAATTCAATATGCCACTGGAAGAACACAAAAAAGCAGAGAAAAAAATTCCACACAACACAGCAAAAATGGCCTGGACAAAATTATTCATTCTGAGACATTCCACAGAAAAGGTCAAAAATGGTCTGGACATAAATTTGGCACATTCAACTTACTACTTGATAGCAGACTTTTTAACAGAAATAACTGATGTTAATTGCTTTTACTGCTCTCTACTGGAACTTTGGACCACTCTTCCTTTGCAGATGCTCCAGTTTTCCCAGATTTGAAGGGTTCCGTCTCCCAACTGCTGCTTTTACATCTTTTCACAGGTGTTCTTTTGCATTTGGATCTGGACTCTGGCCACTTCACAACTTTCCAGTACTTTGTCTTAAACCATTGTCCTGCTGTAAGACCCATGACCTCTGGCTGACACCTAGCTTTTTGACACTGAGCCCTACAATGCATCCCAGAATTCTTTGGTAGTCTTCAGATTTTATAATGCCATGCAAACAGTCAAGACTATTACTAAAATGACATAATAATTACAATCATGGCCAAAATATTTGCACCCTTGCATGGCACCATTTTTCCTAAACGTTGTTGCAACTTCAAATGCTTTGGTATTGTCATATTTCTTTTGTGTCACTGTCTGTATCTGTCTGTCATTTGAAACCCTTATTTAATGTACACAGCTGCGTAATATGTTTGCACTGTATAAATCTTTTTTTTTATTATTATTATTACTAATAATGATAATATCTAGTATGTACTATGTAGACATATTCATTTTATTATTATTATTATTTTTATAATTATTATTATTATTATTTTATTATTCAAATTATTCAATTTACAGCACTCCATGGATTACACATTTTCCTTTATGTATTACTATACATAAGATGCATTATTTTTCAATGGATAATGAGAACAATTATTAATTGTTTTCTACTAAACGATGTTATGATGACATTAATTATTTTAAAGAAGCTGTAAGATGTTTGAAAAATAAATGTGGCTCTTGCTATATGCGTTGTTTAAGATGTGGCATTTTTCTATTGAGTTTTTTATAGTGTAAGTTATTGAGTTTTTTTGCACACACAACCTATTAAATAACACTGGGGAACAATTTTGAACACATTTTTTGTTGACTTCAATATTTAAGCTTATTTACACTAAAGTAGGTATGATAATTCTGAAAGTGCAGTTAGTTTTCTTCTATCATGTCAGTTTTCTTCTCTACTGCTTATAATAATGTGATTATTGTAGCGTGGATTTGTATGGGTTATTCATTTACACGCAAGACAGTGTGGTCAGAGGTTGTGCGCTGCTCTACGTAGTGAATAGGCAAAATTAATTTTTCTACTTACACGCGTATTTCTTTTCTTTCAGATCTTGTCTTGCTCTGCTGTTTCTCGTGCCTCAACAACCCTGATTTATTTTGTTATATGTGTGGCAGTTTCACCATTCCCAGTCAAAGGGTGAACAGTAGCACTTTGGTAGAGCAAGCCCAATTGGCATATTTCAAAGTTAAGGTGTGCAAACAGTGTGTCGAGGGTTTACGGATGTGGACAAAGGGAACGGGTGATAAAATGCCATTTGGTAAACCTATGGTTTGGCGAGAGCCAGGAGATCATTTCAGTGACTGTTACTTTTGTATAGTGAAAACTTCAGGATATAACAAGAAAAATAAATGTAACATGGAGTATCCTAGTCCACCATCGGTTATACAACCAGTGGCTCATTCAGGTGAAATCCAAGCGCCTGTTTTCATTACACTACCCTCTCTTGAAGAACATGATTATGGTGATGAACTAGGTAACAACAATAATGAAGAGTTTGAAATTGAGGACTCTGTTCATAAGGGAATTGATCAGCATGAGTTGAGTTATTTGGCACGTGATTTGGGACTATGAAAGAAGGCTTCAGAACTCATCAACACTGCGTGAGAAAACTTACTTGAAAAAGGAAAGAAGGTATTGTACTTTCGATCCAAAGAAATTGCATTTCTGCAGTACTTTAGAACTGACAGTGGCTTTGTGTATTGCCATAACATACCTGGTTTAATGTATAAATTGTTAATTCCAATCTATAAGTCATCTGAATGGCGACTATTCATCGATAGCTCAAAGCAGAGCTATATATTTTGGTCAGTCCCAATTGGCCATTCAGTTTCTCTTTGTGAAGAATATGCAGACATAAAGAAAGTCATTGAGTTGTTGCGATATCACCAACACCAACTGTTGACCTTAAAATGGTATGCTTCCCTCTTGTTCAACAATGCAGATACACCAAGTATCCTTGTCATCTGTGCATGTGGGACAGCAGAGCTCGTGAGAGGCATTGGGTGGAAATGAATTGGCCTCCAAGATCTGCCCTATAACCAGGTGATCCAAAAATTTCACATGAGCCACTTGTTGATAGAAAGAATATTATATTCCCGCCTCTGCATATGAAACTAGGTCTGATGAAGCAGTTTGTTAAAGCTTTGCCAACTGAAGGAAACGGTTTCAAGTACCTAATTTTGGCGTTTCCTAGCCTGTCATTTGAAAAAATAAAGGCCGGTGTGTTTGATGGTCCACAGATTCGGCAGCTCATCAAAGATGAACATTTCATCAGGACAAAGTCAGAAGTCAAAAAGAATGCTTGGTTATCATTCAAAGCCATTGTCAAAGACTTTCTTGGAAACACACGAATAAATAATTACATAGAAATTGTCTTGAAACTCTTGGAGAGCTACAAATTGCTTGGTTGCAATATGAGCATCAAGGTGCTTTTTCCGAATAGCCATCTTTCCAACTTCCCAGAAAACCTTGGTGCATGAGGTGATGAGCAAGGTGAACGATTTAACCAAGATCTGAAGGTCATGGAAGGACGGTATTAGGTTAGATGGGATGTACAGATGATGGCTGACTATTGTTGTACCATCCAGCAGGATTGTCCTAACATTGAACACTACTAAAAGCTATAAGCGTAAATTTTTACCTTAACTGCTTACCCGATTAATTTTCAAATGTTTTACTGTAAAAATAAATGTCTTAGAGTAATAATAAATCCTTTTGTATGAACAAAAGAAATTTAAATAAACAGTACATTTAAGTTTTTTAATTCATTATTTTTTCATTGTATGTAAAATTTGTATGTTTTTTGACAAAAATGGAGAGTACCCTGTATCGTAAAAACTGGATGTGATCCAAAAAACAGGTAATTTCTGGATTTGCCACCCAAAAATTATTAAAAAACAAGTGTAAGTTCTAAATCAACAATCAATGCATTGTCCAGTGTAATTGAAGACCATTTAGAATTTGGGTATGATCTGGAATTTAAATTTGAAATTATTTTTTTAGTATGTCTCATATTTTAATTCTGAATATGTTAAATCCAGTTCCTGATTTATTCAAATATATTGTGTATTTATCAATCAAATACCTATAAGATGTTTGGTATCATATATAATCTATTTTTATCCTGATATTTCAGCAGGCAATCTATGTTGTCATTTTATGTACACATTTTCACTTTAAATACGTGAAAATCCAATTACTAAATGTTTATTTTAATTGTTTGATTTCTTTTTTCTAACTGCATGCACTCAAATACCCCAAGAAATTTTCCACACTTGTACAATGTGGATTACAAATGCAAAATGTTAATTTTGTGCAATTATATATTTTTTTTTAGATTGTGTTTTTTTAACATAATCTGTTGTTTTTTTTTTATTCTTATACATACTGCCGTAATATGTGTTCACTAAACACCCATTAAGTACTATTTATAAATAATAAATGTAAAAACGTATTTATTAGTATATTTTTACTCATATACTTATGTACATACACCGGAGTTAAAATTGGATAAATATATATTCCTAGGCCCTAGCCATATGCACATTTGGGGCTTAGTTCCAATTATGGACACATTTATTTTTTTTTTAATCTAATTTATACAGCTTCTAAACTGAATTGACACATTTGACAAATTAAATTTAGTATCAGTATTCATGAGTATTCATATATATGGTTTAATACTAGGAGAATAGAAGGCTTAGCTCTTCCTTGTGGGCATTACACTTTTGTACAACTAGCCAGTCCTATATTAATGTAATTATGTAATTATGCTCTGGACAATTCACTCTAAATTCATCCATAATATTTGTTTATATATAAATATAAATATATATTGCTGTGCACTGTGAAAATTGCTCACTAGGGGACAGAATGAGTTATTGTTAATGACGAAAAGGAGAAGCGTAGTGAGATTCAAACAGCTGTCAGCAAATTTCAGTTCATTTGTCTGTTTTTGTGCTAGAATGGTTGGTATTGTGCAATTACTTTTAGGGATCACGATACAGTGGTAGAATCAGGTCAGTAATCCAGGATTGGTTCATTTTAATGATTTTCAATTGCTCCACACTAATAGTAAACAGTTCTTTTAGGAGTAACAGTTCCACCTGGTGCATTGAAACTCTCTCTGGCCTGACATTTGAGGGTGGACAAGATGGAGCCTGGATGGCTTTTTAAGACAACTCTGCCCTGTTTCTTAGGAGAATAATCTATCCAGTCCAGAGGTAGGTAATCTAGAATTTCTGAGCATGCTAGATAATGAGATGCCATCAGATCTTCAGAACTGCTAACTGCCCACCTTCATGCTGCTGCTGCAACAGGGCATAATATGCAAAGTGGCTGTAGTTAGCTCTACTCTTTCTGGCATATTTTTCTGCTGCTAAATTTAAAAGTGCTGACTGAGACAAAGGGGCTGAGACCTATGCAGTGGGAAACAGAAAAATGCCTAGTAATACGACGAGGCACAAGTATGCACTTGTAGAAAAAAGGGGTTTTGGCTAAATAGAAATAAAGTATATTTTCAATTCCAAAGTGTCATATATCAACATTATATATTAAAATGTGTAAGTATTTCCCATGCTCATTCAAAGCAACATGGGGTCGGGGTGATGAATCTAGACAACCTGCAACTACGAGATAAGATTAACTGTATAGCATTTGAGTTGTAGAAAAAGCGTGAAACGTGACTTAAACCCAACAGAAACAGAGAGCTATGTACACCAAGAAGAGGTATGAAAGCCTTAAGAGAATTTAAGTTTTTTTTAAAAAAAAAAACATTCTTTATTACGTTTTCATGGGGAGAGCAGATGACGGAAGGGCAATACAAAGAAATAAATATGTAAAACACATCTGCAAGATTATAACTAGCAGAGTATGGGGGGGGGGGGGCAGAAACAAAATAAAATAGCAGGGGATTATACAAAAATGTGCTTAGTAAAATGGATAGAAAAAAATACAAAACGTTACATTAAATTACAAAGATAACATAAAACAATAACAATGTCAATAATATTCACTGCAACCCGTGGATATTGTTATTCTGGAAAAACAATTTTAAATAACAAACTTACAAACAAGCTCTCTGAACTATGGAAAGTATACCAGTGATTGCGAGTCATGAGCAACTCAGGGATATTTACCTTCTGTGAAGGCTGTAGCTAGAATCATGAGAGCAGCCCTGTGGCTCTAAACTGGTAGGGAGAATGGTTTATCAACCCATTGTATATTATTATTATTATTATTATTATTATTAAACAGGATTTATATAGTGCCAACATATTACGCAGCGCTGTACAATAAGTAGGGGTTGCAAATGACAGACAAATACAGACAGTGACAAAGGAGGAGAGGACCCTGCCCCGAAGAGCTTACAATCTAGTAGTTGGGGGAATTGGCACACAATAGGAGGGTAATTATGTAGTGGTGGGAGATAGTGACTGTTTCAAAAGACAGAAGAAGAAGGGTAGGCACATTTAAAAAAATGGGTTTTGAGTGCCCTTTTAAATGAGCAGAAGGTAAGAGCAAGCTGAATAGGACAAGGAAGACCATTCCAGAGAGTTGGGGCAGCTCTATAAAAGTCTGGTAGCCGTGCGTGTGATGAGGTTATGAGTGAGGAAGTCGGTAGTAGGTCATTGAAGGAGCTAGGGGAGTATTTTTTTTACCAGGTCAGAAATGTAAGTGGGACAAGAATTGTGGAGGGATTTGAAGGCAAAGCACAGGAGCTTGAATTTGAGGAAGAGCGGTGGGTAAGGATGGGTGAGTCTGGCTTGCAGCATTCATAATAGATTGTATAGGTGAGAGTTGGGTTAGTGGAATACCAGAGAGGAGGATGTTACAGTAGTCCAGACGAGAAATAAAAGCATGTACAAGAAGTTTGGTGGTTTCTGGGTCAGGTAGGGGCGGATTTTGGAGATGTTGCACAGGTGGAAGTGACAGGACCTGGAAATGTTCTAAATATGGGGGGGTAAATGAGAGGGCACATTCAAAGGTGACGCCAAGACTGTGTGCCTGAGGGGAGGGACTAATAACAGTGTTGTTATTAGTTAGAAATATCTCAGGGGGAGATTTGGAATTTGAGGGGGGATGATGATGAGTTCAGTTTTATCCAGGTTAAGTTTCAAGAATCAGTCAGACATCCATGATGAGATGGCTGACAAGCAGCATGACCTTATCCAAGACTGAGGGAGACAAGTCAGGGGTGGCCAGATTGAGTGTCATCAGCATACAGATGGTACTGTAAGCCGAAGGAGGATATGAGACTACCGAGAAAGGTGGTGTACAGAGAAAAGAGAACCGGTCCAAGGACTGACCCTTAAGGAACGCCAACAGGGAGGAGAGTTGGAGAGGAAGAATTACCATTGAAAGAAACTTGAAAGGAGCAATCAGACAGATAGGAAGCAAACCAAGAGAGAGCAGTGTCACTGATACCAATGGAGCGCAATTATTTGTATTAGAAGGGGGTGATCAACAGTGTCGAAAACAGAGGAAAGATCAAGGGAAAGGAGGCGGGAAAAGTTGCCTTGAGACTTAGCTCTGATGAGGTCATTGGCAACTTTAGTAAGGGCTGTTTCAGTGGAATGGGCAGCTCGAAAGCCATACTGGAGAGGGTCAAGGAGAGAGTTGGTGCTCAGTTATTCGGTGAGTCTTTTGTAGACAAGGCGTTCAAGAAGTTTGGAGACATATGGGAGGAGGAAGATAGGACGGTAGTTAGAGGGTAGGAAGGGATCCAGTGAAGGTTTCTTCAGGATAGGGAGAATTATGGCATGTTTAAAGCGGAAGGGTAGATACCAGTAGAAAGGGAAGAATGGGCACAGAGTAGATCAGAGGGAATTGGGTCAATCGGACAGGTAGTAGATGGAGATGATGAGAGGAGAAAGGAGACTTCATCCACAGTAACAGGGCTGAGGGAGACCAGTGATGAAGCAGGTGGCCGTACTGGTGTTGGGGAGGTAGACAGTGGCAAAGATGACCAAACATCCTTCTAGAAGGATGAACACAAACTACCCTTCAGGCAGCTAATGTGATTTCTGACTTGCCATATGACCAATGAGGCCACCAGTATACTGACCTCTTTGGATTCAAGGTGTTCAGTGCAGCTGTGGTAAGCAGTGGGGAACCTGCAGTTTGTGAGTTTTGGAACGTGGTTTCTACAGAAGTGACCTGAATAAAGGCTACCATGGCTTGTTTTCTATGCAAAATCAGATAATAAAGCCAAGTGGCCAGTCCGCCAAAATTTGCGCATACATGGACGATGTTACTGACCTCTGTACCACAGAGGCTGCTCTCAACAGGGCAGTTCTAAAAACTGAAATTTTTTGTACAGGCTCAGGATTTAAGCTAAATATCAACAAGTGTCAATGTCTTTATCTTGGCAAATTGCAGCTTCAACATCTAAAATTTCAACAGCATGTCAAGCTATCAAAATTTTGCGAGTGTTTCTTGACCATCAAAACAATGGGCACCAAAGCTGGAGCATTGTCCAAGAAAAAATAAGCCAAAATTTTTTTTCTGGAAACTACGTAACTTAACATTAGAAGGTAAAGTGCTGGTTGTAAACTCAATAATTCTGCCTCATTTACAATACATAAGCCTTGTCTATCCACCATCACTCTCCATAATTAAAAAAATCAACAGAAATATCTTCAAAAGTTTCTGGAGCTCAAATGGTGAAAAAATTAAAAGGTCAATTGTGCACAAAAGTAAGGCAAGGGTAAAGACCTCCCGGATATTAAGATCTTTCTCTGGTCCAGTTTTTTTACCCTCTGCTTCAAGTGCCTCCAAACCAAATCTAACAAATGGTCATATTTTCTTAAGTTTGCAGCTGGTTATGTGTTTAGGAGGAGAGGATGGTACCAACCACCCCAAACAGTTCCAACACTCATCATTCCTCCAAAACCCTGCACAATTTTGGAAAAATGTATACATATCTGGATCCTATAAAACCTGGACCAAAACACCCTATTGGATGCAAACAAAATTAGGAAATTCATCAAAACAGAGGGAGAAATTGCGCTTATACCCACTTTTACTACGGGTCAGCACAAATCTGGAAAAAACGTGGACGAAAAAATTACTATCAAACGAATTAAAAGATATTGCTTGGCAGGGTGTCCATAAGTGCTGGCATGCCTTTCAGCATAGGAGGGGTTTTGTGAGTTCTGTATATCCCCGGTCTAGATGTATGGTTGAGGAAGCAAGTATGCAAGGGCTGTGTGGCGGTCAGCCGGGCCTTTGCTGAAATTTTTAACAGGCCTTCAAACACTTGACCACTAGGTTGTCATGTACGGTACTCCTCTTTCCTTCTCAGTAGAGAAGAAAAAGCTACTTTGGGTTTCTATAAATTGCCTGGAATTTGCTTTATGGCAAACAAGAAACATTTTCTCGTACAAAGATGATTTCATAAATGAAAAGGAGTGTATTAGGTATGCCTTGAGCAAAATGTTTGATTTCTTTTTATTTGATTGCAAAAAAATGGGTAAACTAGAAGCCAAGAGAACCTGGGGAATGTATATGTGGAATACACTTGTGTAATTTCTATTTCTTTATAGTGTATTTGCCAAAATATATGTATTTTTTTCTTGTGAAAAAGGAAAACAAAAATTTACATACCTTGTTGTGTTTGTGAAAATGGTTTTTGGTTATGGTCAAAAATATATGTATAAATATTTTGTATATGTTGTAAAATGATATGTACTTACCTGTTCAAAAGATAATCTAATTTTTTTGTTTTTTTTCTCCCAAAAATGGACTTTTGTTTCACCTTTTACAAACGGACTCCATACTTTGCTTTCAGGAATGGATTTTATGTTCTTTTTTTTCTGCTACGAAATGGACTTTATGTTCCTTTTCTATTACAAAACGTACTTTGTTACTTTAGCGTTGGATCATAGACTTAGACATAGAATTATATAACCACATAGACATAGAAATTTTTGGGAAAAATGTTCCCTGATTCTTCAATTTGAATATGCAAAAATGTTTGCAAGTTTTCTATTCTGCTTTGGTACTTTATTGTAATATTATTTACTCTTTCTATTATTTGTACTCTTGGTAAAAAAAAAAATCTTTTATTTGAAAATAAGCTGTTTATACTTTTCAAATAAAAACGTTTTGTTGACTATTCTGTTACTGAGCTGTGCCTGTTCCTTACTATCCCTTGAACTCTGCCTGGACTGACCTCTGCTTGTGACTCCGACTCTGTGCCTTTTCGAGCCTATTTGTGGGCTCTGTACTCTGTATCAGTGGGCTCTCTCCAGACACAATTTCTTGCGCACCAACTCCTGGGGGCAACGGAGTGCTGGGAGATGCAACCAGTCTCCCGAGGCTAAGCGGGGGCTGCTATAGGTGAAGACTGCAGCGTTAGATGGGAGACTGGTGTCTGGAGAATACTGGTGCTGACTAGGGCCTTACAATGCTGATACAAAAGCTTAAAAATTGCAGCTTATTTTGTTTTTTCTTCTGCTTTTCTTAAGGTGAGTTGTGACCAAGTAATGGCATCTGAAAAACTCAGCAGAGTGTGTTCTGGTCTCACCATCACCAAGCTTCAGTTTGTCCCTTTCTCTGGTGCTCTTGATGCTGGGTTTTGGCATGAGCTCACACAGAAAAAACTGAATGAATATTGAACAAATTAATCAGCCAAGGTCATCAAGGGTTTTTATTTTATTGGTAAGGATGTAGGTACAGTTTTTTATCCATACCGAATTGTCAGTTTTTGTTGACATATTTTTATTGATTTTTCAAGGTAAATTATTACAGCATTGGTAACAACACAATATTTTATACTGAGAAAAGTGGTATCACATAAATTACAAATAGTGGGATCAATTGTTTAACAGAATTTACCAGGTATAGGGAAATTAACAGAATATAAGTACATTAGAATTCCAGATTATATCATTTTAGTAATTTGAGACACATATTGGTTTGTTTATCTTCAATAAAAAGAAAACAGCCTCAAATAAACAAAAAAAGAACAAAGGTAAACATGTTGCCGGGGACAGAAGAGCCATTTATTGAAATATTTGATTCCGGGGAATTGCAAATGTATTGTATGTAGGAAGTGAATAATTGTACAAATGCATGGTGTGCCATGACAACATATAATAAGGGCCATTCCACTCTATCTAATGCCTTCTCCGCGTCCTACCCTAGTAATATTGATATAAGAGCGTTTGCCATGGCCTCCACTTCAGTAGCTGCTATTGCGCTGCAGACCCCAATTGTATAGTGTGTTCCTTACAAAACCCAGTTGGTGCTTAGTAAGTAAAGATGGTAAAAAGCGCTGTAATCTATTAGCCATTATTTTTCCTAGATTTTTATAGTCGCAGTTAAGTAGTGAGATTGGCCTATAGGAGGATACTAATGTTAGATCTCTGCCTTCCTTGGGCATCAAAATGGTATGGACCTTATTGAAAACTGGGAAGGGTGTGTTATATGTTATTATCAAATTATACACCTCCGTTAGGAGTGGAGTGATTTCTGAGCTGACCATTTTTTAACTTCCTAGCAGTTATGGGTCTATTTAAAACATCTCTGTACTTCGAGGACAATTTGGACAACCTGGCTTTATGCAAAAGATCACCCAAGAGATCCGGGCGCGAAGACTGGGATGTGTATAGCTGTTTTTCAAAATCTTCAAATATACGGCCGATTTTATCCAGTGCAGTATGCAAGGCCACAGATTGGTGGTCTTTGACCGTGAGAATAATTCTTTTGAAGCATGTTTCAGTATCTCCATTCTCTGTGCCAAATACTCCCTGTAAGCTTTAACTACTTTTTCTTATAATTCTGTATATTGGGATCAGTATTCTTTGCGCTTATGAGTTGTATATTCTATAATGTGCCCCCTCAATACCATTTTCATAGTCCACCATAATAAAACCAGAGTGTCCCAGTGTTCCAAGTTGTTGTCTAGGCTAAGAAAGGCTAGAAAAATTAGCTGCTCTTTATGGCAAACTTGAAAAAAACTAGAAAAAAATCCTTTATTTAATTCATATAAAATAATCCTACAAACATAAAAGTATACATAAATCATGTAAACACAATAAGGGAGAACCTTTTGTGTTTACTATGCATAATATAAAATCTCTTAGCAATGTATAGTATTGATGTGTTTTAGAAAGGATGTTCATCCTACACTAGATTAGTTAGTCAGAATAATTAGTACTAATATTAGTCTTTCCCTAATGGGCTTCCTCAGGGGACAACAAGACTGATATATTGACCCGGTAGAAAGTACTAATGATAGGATGAAGGATCAGGCGCTGAACTCACATCAAGTGCCAGAGTTTTAGATAGCAGGTAAATAGGTTGGATAAGCATTGGATGGTATAGTGGTTAGTGTAACTTATTGAATGTTCATTTCTTAGGTCAAAAACATAGGAACTGGGGGTATTCTGAGATGTGTTCCATACAGGACCAAATAAAACTATTGGTGAAAGGACATCTGATGTAGAACTACAGGTACATAATACTATCTAGATAATAATGGGAAATTTCCTTCTTGTACCCTTTGCACATACTGACGTTTTATAGGCCATGCTCAGGATCTTCTTCTTACCATCCGAGAGTACATTATTAAATTAATTCTTCCATTTCCCTATATAATCTGGGAATTCTGGGCTGGCATAGCTGATTAAAAATTTGTATAATTTTGATAGAGCTTGGGGTGGTCTCTCCCCTAAACATAGCTTTTAACAGAGTGAGCTCTCTCAGAATGTAGAGGGAGTGGTAGTGACCATACAAAGTGACAGAGTTGTATATGCTGCCACTGGTGTATCTGTCTATATTTATCTAAAGAAACTAGCTGTGACAAAGGGGCGAACTGAATCATCCAAAACAACCAGATGCAACAACAACTCCCTATCCGCTGACTGTCCCAAAAAATCTTTTTGAGGTCCTGGTATAAAATCATGGTGTCCAGTAATTGGAAGTAAAGGTGAATTATATAACCACCCATGTTGTCTATGTAAGCATCCCTGCATCTTAGTGTGGTTAGAGTAAGGGGCGATGTATCCTTTCATAAAGCTCTGTATTTTTAGGGAACCCAAATAACCTTATTTAGATTAGCTGAACAAAGCTCCATCTCTAGCGCCACCCACCCCTTAGTGCATCGTACTTCCAATTAAGGACTCTTTTTAAAAGGGAGGCTTTATAGTATTGTTTAAAATTTGGAAGTCCCAGACCTCCTTCAATTTTAGGGCGAAAAAGTGTTTTCAAGTAGATCCTGGCTCTATATGGATACCATTTAAATGGTGATACTAATCTATTTAAACATTTACAAAATACTGGGGGTAACTGAATAGGTAACATTTGAAAGTAGAATAGTACCCTAAGTAAAATGTTCAGTATCACGTTAACTCTCCCTATCCAAGATAACTGTAGTTGTTTCCCAATGTTCGATATCTACTTTAACTGAATTTAACAAAGGCAGATAGCTGATCTTAACACCCTGTATATTATTACTCTGTCGTATTGTATTCAAGAAAGGTTCCAAGGATATAACGAAAACGAATGGGGACAATGGGCAACCTTGTCCGGTCCCATTATATAATTTAAAGGGTACCGACAATATGCCCTTTACATAGACACTTGCAGTCTGTCTACAAAGCCATTATTCACTTATACATCCTAGGTCCAAGGCCCTAATTTTCAAAGTCAAAGATAGGTACAGCCAGTCCACCCAGTCAAAAAGCGTGTGCTGGCTGCATCTCCAGAAGTTTAATGCAAAATAGATGAAACCCTTCAAGAATCTCTTGCTTCTCTCCCTGGGACAAATCCCACCTGATCTTGATGAACCAATAGGGGAATAAGAGCCTAGATTCTTATGGCTAATACCTTTGCGAATAATTTCACATCTACATTGAGTCAAGAAATGGGACAGTAACTAGCACAGACTGTGGGATACTTCCCAGGTTTGGGTATATCTGTGATATGTGCCCTCCACCTGTCCTCACACATAACCCCCTCCCTTGATAGTTCATTAATATACCTACATAGATGGGGGAGAAGTATATCTTTGTATTGTTTATAATATTTCAGCCAGAAGCCATCAGGTCCAGGCGTCTATACCAGTCGGAGTTGAACTAATGGCTGCCCTCAATTGTCTCTCATTAATGTCACTTTCTAAATCAAGCAATTTTTTGGATGGTATTTTAGTTAAATTCGCTTTTTTAGGATACATTATTATCCTCTCTTTCCTAGTAGCCTCTGTTTCAGACTCATCTTTCCTCATCTGATAAAGATCTTGATAATATTCCCTAAATACAACAGCTATTTCCTTCAATTGATGGACCATTTCATCATTCTTGTTTTTAATCTTAGAAATATAGGTCCTCGTTTTCTCTTTCCTCAGGGTGTTTTGCAAGATATTTACCTGACTTATTACCCCACTCATAAAATCTCTTTGCTACTCTAGAAATAGCATACTTAGCTTTTACAACTAATAATTGCTTTAATTGTGTTTGTAATTGTGTCAACTGCATGGCCTGTGTCTTCCACTGCGATTGTTTATGCACAGCTTCCAACTTTGCAATCTGATCGAACAATTCCTTTATTCCAGGATTACTTTCCTCCTTCTTACGTGCCCCTTGTGCAATAAATTTACTCCTAATAGTAGCCTTATGCGCTTCTCATATGTAAGCTGGGGCAATTTGATCTGTAACATTCTCTTTAAAAAAAATATTCAATTCATTAGAAATAGCTATATCTATATCAATATAATTTTCTTTCAATAGGGCTTCGTTAAGGCACCACCTATAGGTTAGAATTGCTGGGGGCCCCAAACACATTGAGACTTTTACTACTGCGTGGTCAGAGATTGTACAAGTGGAAGTGCTCTATGAAAATCATATCAATGTGTGAATATGTATCATGTACAGGGGAAAAATCTTTTACAGTCAGACGTAATATACTCCATTCTTCAGTTGAATATAAAATAATAATTTCTTTAATTTCTGAATTTGTTTAAATGGGAGGCTCGATTTTCCTGATGAGACATCAAGAAGGAGTTCTAACACCCTTATTAAAATCATCTGCTAATATCAATAGCTCTTCCTGGAACCTTCTCATGCTACACAAAGTCTTCAATAAAAATTGTATTTGATGTTTATTAGGGCAGTAAATATTAGCTAGTGATTAGCTATTGTACAAGTGTGCTCAAAGAGCTTTCCCTTTAAAAACAAAACTCTACCATTGGGGTCAGTTTATAAGTCAACTAGATTAAATTGAGTACCCCTATGTAAACCTATCGCAACTCTCCTTGATATATTAGATAAAGAAAAACCATAAAACCATTAAGGATAGTTTCTTGAAAATAATCTAACCTTTGAAAAATAGGAAAGATGCGTTTCCTGTAAAAAAAATCTATTTCCCCTTGCACAGATTGTAGCTCTTTCAGAATCTGGTGCCTCTTACTGGCTGAAGGCAAACCATTCACAATATATGTAACCAACCTTGTCTGCCCCCAAGACATAGTCAAAAATCAAAAAGGATAAGTCTTGCAACCCTCTCATTACAGATAACCCTATACAAATGACATTCCTCATGATAGACAAACATTTAGATTAATAGATTAACATAGATTAACATTTGTCCAATAAAGGGCCCCTATGTGCCCCTAACAATTCAACATAGGGAGATCATGATTGAGCATTTTGCCAAGACGTAACCTATATAATAATTGGCAAATATACAATCAGCCCCTGGGCTCCCACTTACTCCTCCCCCAGCACATCATAATACTCTCCACTCAAAAAACAGCCCAAACATCATAGAAACAATATTAAAGCATTTTCCTAAGTATAAATGCTGTTGCTTTAGAGACTCTGTATATTCTGTGAAAGCGAAGTGGAGCTGTGGGTGGGAGTCCCAAAATCTGGTTAAATAGGCTCCTTATGGTAGATTCTAGTTTATCAGGCCCAATGGTTTCAGGGAAACCATTGACTCCCAGGTTATTCCTCCTCTCTCCATTTTCTCCATCCTCTAATTTGTTTGATAAACTGCGATATATTTTTGCTGACTTTTGATTAATTTCTTGAAGCTCTCTTATCACTTTTTCATGTTCATCCAATCTATCTTCTGCCTCCTCCACCTCAGGGTATGTGTTAAATCAAAACATAGAGAATCAACTTCCCCTTTGAAATAACTTTTCATGTCAGCAAACATGGAGGATAAATCCTCTTTAGAAGGGAGAGAACGTACATAGTCCTCTAAAGAGCTGATTCTGCACAGATTCCATCCCGCTCTGCTCGCTTAGTAAACCCATTTCCTCCTCTGCTGCTTCCTGCTATGTACTCACATGTAAACTCTGTCTAATTGCTGCAGAAGCACACTCTGTTTGGTTTAACACTTAGGACTCCCCTTCCGATGCCAAAAATGATCTAATTGTGCCCACCGCAAGATTTTTCTGAGGCTTCTTTCTGCTTTGCTTCCGAACCATATTCCCCGCTCATAGAGAAAGGAGTTCAGGCTGGGCTGTATGCTGGCTGTATTTTATCCAGGCTAGGCTGTGTGCAGGTTATGCTGTATGCAGGCTGAGCTGTAAGCTCGCTGGATTGTGTGCAGGCTGTGCTGTGTGTAGTCTGAGTTGTATGCTGGCTGGATTGTATGCAGGCTAGGCTGTATGCGACTAGGGCTATATGCAGGCTGACCGGGCTGTGTGCAGTGCTGGGGTGGAGGGTGCGTGGAGTTCCTGTTTACTCACAGTCTTCCGACACATATTCAAGCCACACCCCTAGGCGGAACCTCCCGTTTCCATATTTGTTTTGATCTGGTTGTAGAAAAGGGAGAGACAAGTGTAATTTCCTCATTGGATTTTTTTTTTTGGTTCTGATGGTTTTGGAACTTAAGAATTCATCTGGATCAATGTCTTGTAGGTTAAATAATTTAATGCACTTTTCCAAGGGTACAAATTGCTGTGGAGGCGTGATCAAAACTGGGATAGTTTAGGAATGCTGATTCCAACCCCTGAAGACATGTCCTGCTGCATAATTGAGGAAAAATGTCCAGTTGTTGGATTTGTTTTTAGGACTTTTGTAACAGGAGACAAAAAAGGTTTTGATGTTTGGGATGTCTTTCCCTCCGTTCTCTTTTTTTTATACATTATTATCCTTTTTCAGCTGATGAATTCCAAAGTAAACATAAGATGGTCCTCGTGATGGCTTTTATTCTTTGCTTGTTTGCTGGAAGCAGCGGCAAGGTAACAGATTTGACAATTAACAATTTGCCTTCCATGGTCAACTTCCTGAGCTTCCAAAATTCTGTTCTGTTGTTAATTTAGTTTCTTACATTTTTCCAGCTCTGGTTTCCATTATTATTTTTGTCAAATATGACTCCTAGGAAGTTTATTTTGCCTTGGGGAGCAATTTTTAGGTCTTGCATTTTTACCGGCTGAAGCACAGGCAATCACACTTGTTTATATTTAATTTAACCACCTGGGCGTTTCACTGATGTCTAGATTTCTGTACCAAAAGCGGTATACTGTTTTTCATGAAATTTTTTTTTTAAATTGTAGACCTGTAACTTACAGAAATATGTCCGAACAAGGGTCTTGTAGATATCATAAATATAAAAAAATTTGAAACACACAATCATGTAAAAAAAAAATTTACTTTGAATAAAATTAAATAAAAAACACAAAAATCAGCTTAAACAAGAATACAATAAATAAATCAAAAATACTGAAAATGCAATAATTCGGTATACTGTATAGTAATATATTTTTCTAAAACACTTCCCTAGTGTTGTAAATTTTAAAACAGTCACATAACAGTCACATAACATAACAGTCACATTTGAGTCCAACGTCACATAACATACCTATAGACAAAACCACATAAATATATTTTTTATTGGATTGGATACAGGACAGAATCCAATACAAAATATTTGAATTTCCTGCTACGACCCCCATCGATGGGTGCATGCACTGACATCATCAGGAATCGCCGAGGGACGCGTACGTGAACGCCAGGTGTTCTAATTCTTTCCGAACTTCCATACTTCCATGCAAAAAGTGTTAAATTTTTTGCATGGAAATTAATTTAAGATTGTGGGCTATAATTCACCGAATTACTCAAAAATGACATGTAATTCACCGAAATACTGCATAACTCACCGAAATATGTCCAAAATTTTATAAAATTAATAATACTTTTTTTTAAAAAACAAAAAAAAAATCTTTAAAAAAAAAAAAGTGTAATGTAACTGTATAGTAGCTTATGTAATATATATTTATATAATACAATTATATAAAGATTTCTTTGTATTGGACTCAATACACCTTTTTAGTTTTCTGCCCGCACCAACGCTTGCAGCGTTTCCCGCCCGCTCCGACGCTTGCAGCGACATCACCGGGAAACCCTGGAGATCCGTCACTGCACACGCCGGGAGAAGACTGAACAGAGAAGACGTCCTTGGAGGAGCTGCGGGAACAAGGTAAGTATTTTTTTTAGTTGTAATCCGATTGTCATACAATGTTGTATGACAATCGGATTGCACTGTACAACGCATGTTTATACTTTTAGCTACCCCGACCCTGGTTCGGGGTAAACGATGGTAGCAAGTTTACTTACCCCGAACCAAGGTCGGGCTAACCGTGGTGGTTAAATCCAGATCTGGCACAAAAAATAAATCAGTAACTGTAAATGCTCAGTGTATGGTAGATTCTGTAGTGCAGGTGATGGTAACATCATCCATATATGCCATGACTTTAGTGGCTTTCCCACTGCCCCAGGAAAATCCCTGATTACCTTATCTCCTTCTAATGAAGCCAGGAGTGGTTCCAATGCACAGATGAAATATGTGGGGGATAGTGGGCAGCCTTGCTTGACAGCAGAGTCCAGTTGTACCGGGTCAAACAATAACCCATTGACCAAGGTTTGGCTGGTTGCACTTTTATAAAGAGAGATGTGTTGGCTAATAACTTCAAGAGGAAAGTTCATCTTTTTCAAAACTTGCCATAAAAAACTGCGCGATATGCAGTTTTACGCTTTTTGAAAATCGAGGGACAGTATGCCCAGTTTTTGTTTCTGTGTTTTCTGATACCAGATGACGTCTCTAATAAGATTTAAATTATCGTGGACACTATGCTTGGGTACACCGCAAGCTAGGTCTGGGTGGATTAAATTACCAATTACTTTCTTGATTCTGTTTATTGGGCTCTTGGTGAAGATCTTGTAGTCAGAGATGAGCAAGGTTATTGAATGCTAATTTTCCAGATTTGTAAAATCTCCTTTTTTTGGAGTGACAACTCCTTTGAGCCCATAAACTTTTTGTCTGCAGGGCCTTCTGAAAAATAATACACAAGTCAGCCTTAATCAAACTCCAAAAACGTAAGTAAACTCAATCGTCCCTAGGCACAGGGGCATGGCAGCCAGGCGCTCCACCCACTAAAAAGGGGCTGGGGAGAACAATGCACCCATTATCTCCGGGTCACCCTGACTGACCATGCTTCCAGGATTTTTTTAAGGTGTCATAGCTTGGGTGAAGGTTTATGCCGCATTCCTGTAAAACGAATACTTGGAAATCTTGTGAGCTCAAAAAATCAAAAAAAGCAGCCCTTCTGACTTCAATTCAAGGAGGAAACCTTAAACAGACTCATTAGTTAGACTCAAACTGATGAATGTTAGCACTAGCAGGGGAGCCTGTCAGGCCTTCTTCGTCCCTGGGCACTCATTTTTTGGAAACTTTTTATGTTGTTATATAGTTCTCTTTCCTCCAGGGGGAAACACAGGTTTTGTTGATCCCTTTTGTTAAGTTGTACTTTTAAGGTATCCAGAGCATCCCTTGTAAAGTCAGGGTCGATGTTTTTCATTTTAAACAAATTTACAAACCTAGACAAAGTCGCGGGCCAACCTTGAATTTTATTGAAAAAAATGAGGTATTTTTTCCCTCTCATTAAATATAAACCTTTTTCATATGGAAACAAAGAGGTTTTGCTTCACATTAAATCTGGAACAAGCCTATAATAGAGAAAGATTTTTAATTTTATTTAAGAAAAAATCTTATGGCTCTTCCTCTATTTGTAGCCTTCTGAGTTAAATTTCAATGGTAACCTTTTTGCACAGACTAACAATAATAATAATAATATTCCTCTTTGAAAATCCAACCATTCATGTCCATGCCTTGGAGTAGCAAGGAAAAGTACAGCTGAGGGGATTCCCTTGCTTGAAATGCTAGATGTGCCAATGTGGAGCTAAATCTTACGAGTGGCACGCCGTAGAAACTCCCTCTTCATTGAAATAGCGCCGCTACTAAAATTCCCAGCATTACTTGCGTATATAAAACAGTTCAATGCAGAGGCCACGCATAGGCAGAGAGCCCACTGGTCTATAGACGTGAGTGATGCCGGGAATTGTAGTAGCGGCACTATTTCAATGCAGCGGCGGGCCAGCTGCAGTTCATATTTAGGTTTCCTTTTGGGGCCAAAAAAAAGGATGTTGGAGGCCAGAGTTTGACACCCCAAATCTAGAGCATTTCTCTCAAGATTTTAGGTTTTCTATTTTGACATTGTGAATATTTTATCTCTGACCCCAATGGCATCAGAGATCTTGTTCCTAATTTTGCATATTTCCTCCTCCACTTAAATACCAATTTCTTTTTGTTTTATCAGGGTTTGAAACTGTGTGTTTAATTTCAGAAATAGAAGGATCTTCATCCTGGCTTCTTGTTTACTCTTCTCTTGTCATACTCTGTATGACAAAGGATTTTATCTTGATTTTAATATCATCCCACCAAGCCATGGAGTTACCTGATTTGTATTTTCTGTTGGCTCCACAATTCATATGCTAATTTAATCTCTTATTAAATTTTAGGATATTCTAGGAGAGTGGTGCTCCAGTAGACTCTAGACCCCAAGATCCTTAGGTAAGGCTGGCTTTTTAAAGCAATTTTTATCATTTTGTGATCAAAGATAATGTTAGTTTCAGGTGTAATACCTAAAGGAATTATGTTTTTGTTACAAAAGCAAAAATCAATATGAAAATAATTCACGGTACTGCTCCAGGTGTAACCAGGATTATGGAGGTGGAGTTTTTTCCATACATCCTGCAATTCCAAATCAGACATACAACTTTTAGGCAGCAGGTATGACTTGTCTCGTCTCTGTGCCCTACTACTGGAGTGTTTCTCACCCTAGAGAACACTGAATTCTCCACACATGACAATGGGTGCTGCTCCAGCAGTAAAGTGCTGTATAGTATTTAAAAAGTTCACATGCTTTTGTTTCTGAACTAAACAATAGATGTTACATATTCTGAATTCTTAGCCGTGATATTGAACTTTGACCATTAAAGCTCTTCTGGGTACAATTTCAGAAAATTATAAGATTTTAAATTCAGTACCTTTAAAGAGTATCCCCATTCCAGTAGCTTGACACTCCAGTGTTCTCCCCAGAATTTTTTTCAGCCGGGTGGGGGAAAGCTGTAGCCAGTTGGTTAAAAAAAAGTTTGCAAGGCAAGACAGTAAATTTAGTGCTCCTAGTGCGCCATAGGTATTCAGTAACCCTTATTATTGTGTCAGTGTTCTACCTTCCCCTTATACTTTGTTCCAACTTTCTAATGGCTGGCTTGTTAGTACGTCCAATTTTTCCATATTATGCCCAAACTGTTCAGTCTTGTGTATTTCCTTCCAACTTCCTAGTGTTCCATGTTTTTTTAGTGTAATCCCTTGTAGTAGTGTGATTTAGTTCACATTAGCAGTAAAAAAAAAATTGCCATTTATCACGCATACTGCACATGCCCCTGATGATACTTTCCTAATGTCTTGCATGCACATAAGGAGCAGCCCACAGCCACCTGGGATATGTGACACAAATATCCGAGATGGCTGCAGTCCTTACTTATATACCGTATTTTTCGGACCATAAGACGCACTTTTTTCCCTCCTAAAGTGGGGGGAAAATCAGAGTGCGTCTTATCGTCCTAATGCAGAGGTACAGGGGCATATTTTTTTACTTACCTGTGTCCCCGCCGGTCCCCGGCTGCGCCGATCTCTGCCTGTTCTGTGATCCAGCGTGCGGCACTTGTGCCCGCCCACGAAGGCGGCGCCGATTGATTTGATGAATGCTAATTCCTTTAGCTCCTGAGCTATTACTCATTATTCCCCTGATGAAGCTCTTTGGGTGTGAAACGCATCGGCTCAGAATGCAGTTATTACCAACTTTTTCGTAACCTACTTAATTAAGTGGGATTTGTTTGGGCATTTGACTCCTTGACAACCTTTTATAATTGATTGTATGTAACAAGTGTATGTATGTATTGTATGTCTTTTTATGATCTGTCCTCAATAAAATGTATCTTTTTATAGAAATTTAACATATAGGTGCCCCACAAAGAGCCTCTTTTTTCTGTCTTCTTTTACTGTAGTATTATGGCTTCAGTCTAGGCTCGGCACTACATTGTCTTCTGAGAGACTTTACCTTAACATCCCCTAATGTTTTTCTCTCTTTTCTTCCTATTTCCCTTATCCCCCCCCCCTTTTTACTCCCATTCTTTTTCCCCACTCTTTTTCTTATTTTTTGAATTTTAAAGCAGAAGTAAACTCGTTTGCACAAAAAGTCACCTGGAGATAAAGGGTTTTGGTAGAAAAGATATGCAATGTCTTTGCATTTTCCCTTCTGTCTTTTGACTCGTTTGGCTTATTGCCTATGTAATGGTGTCGACCTTAATGTTGAAAACAGTGTAAAATGATCACTATTGGGACCCTGGAATTTACTGGAGGGCACAAAAGAGGTAGTTGTGTGCCATAATCTGCAAGTATGTTTTGTGTTTGTTGATCATGGCACAATCCCGCCTACACTAAATTAACTTTAGTGGTGAAGAACCTAGTGTGTCCAGTGTTTATTTATATATATATATATATATATATATATATATATATATATATATATATAAACTGAACTGAATAGGGATTTAATAAAGGATAAAGTTTTTTTTTTTTTTAATTTTTTTTTTAAATCTCATGTACTCAACCTGCTATTTCTGCGGGGTTCAATAAAACCTATTTCCCAGCTTAAATACCTGTGTATTAAATGGAGATTATGATAATAGGTACAAGAGAATTGGTTCCGCACTAAAACACTGTTAGGCCTTATGAAAATTATAAAAAAAAAAAAACATGGAAAATTTTGTACATTTCATTTTGTCCACATATGGTTATTAAAAAAAAAAAAAAAAAAGATGTAGCTCTAAATAACTTACCATATGTGGACAACATAAAATGTACAAATACATAATGAAATGTGCAATTACCGTATTTTTCGGACCACTTGTGCCCGCCCATGAAGGCAGCGCCGATTGATTTGATGAATGCCGATCGGCGCCGCCTTCATGGGCGGGCACAAGTGCCGCACGCTGGATCTCAGGGGAAATCAAATGAATTTTTTTTTTCTTGTTTTCCCGTGCGGGAAAACCTGGTGCGTCCTATAGTCCGGAGCGTCTAATGGTCCGAAAAATACGGTAATTACATTCTATAGTCACCCTTTATATAATGTTAAAATATGGTGATGCTTTAAGAGCATTGTGCATATGTTAGCAAGATGGGGGCAGAACAGCCATTTCCCCCTCTCATCACTGCCCATAATTTTTTAAAAAAAATATTAAAAACGTGAAGTTTATTCACCTGACTGCATGTACAATGACATTGACAGCAGCGCAGTGTGATATCTGTGTGGGTATAAGGCTGCCTTTCATTTCTCGCCGCCTAACAACTCACTGTGTTCAATCCTTCAGATCTTCTAAACTGTTGGTTGTAATGACTTGAGATTTTCAGGGTGCACAGGAGACCCTCATAGCTACTAGTAACTAAAACTTTCTTTAAAATATTTTGAGTAACAGGGTAACAAGTTTAAAAGCTTGTGAAAACTGAACATTGGGGTTGCTGTTTAAAAGACAAGTGCATCAAGCAAATTTAGGTACCCACTGGACCATTTACATAGCAAGGAGAATTGGGGTAGGGCCCCTAAATTTATACCTAACTTTCACAAAACTATAATTGTAATACTATGTTACACGTTCTGCTTCTTTTCTTTGAACCTCAATTTCTCTGGAATGGGGAGGTGCAGGAAACTAAAAATGTAAGTGGAAGTGGAGGTCACAAGTATACCCCCCCCTAAAATTGAATTAGCATGGCATCATTAGAACATAAAAAAAAACTCTACCTATCAACCAAATGCCCTACCCTGTTACACATAACTATCCACTTCCCTACCTTAAACCCTAAGTTCTCTAGAACAAGGAGGTGCAGGTAAACAAGGTGCAAGTTGGGGATACCTGTGGCTAACACCCCTCAAACTTTCATCGCCATGGCATCATTACAACATAAACTCTGCCCATCAAAGCGCACCTCCCTGTTACACATGACTGTACACTACCATTACCTGAACCCAAATTTCATTTTAATGGGCAGAGTTTTTTATGTTCTAATAATGCCATAGTAATTACATTTTCGGGACTGTTAGCCACGGATGTTGCCCACACATTTTCAGTTTCGTAAACCTCCCCATTGCAGAGAAATTGTGGTTCAAGTGTAAGAAGTGGCCAGTAATGTGTAACAGGGCAGTGCATTTGCCAAAGTAATAAAATATTAGTGGGGGGGTTAAGCAAAGGTGTCCCACTGCACCTACATTTTCGGTTTGTACGCCCCACCATTCTAGAAAAATTTTAGTTCAAAGAAGAGAACCAGAGAGGGTAACATAGTATGACAGTTATAGATTTGGAGCCCCCCCCCCTAATTCTCCTTACTATGTAAGTGTAAGTAAACTGCTAGGTGTGGGAGGGACAGCCTTTGTCCTGATCTCATTTTAGCTGTGCTGTTTCCCCCACCCGGCTCCTATCAGCAGCTTGAATCCACTGCATGGATGACAGCTGAGAACAGAGCAGCCTCTCCATTATCCGTTCAGTGGATTAGAGTTGTGGATAAGAGATGGGCGGAAGGGGCATGGCAGCCAGCCGCTCCACCCACTAAAAAGGGGCTGGGGAGAACAATGCACCCATTATCTCCGGGTCACCCTGACTGACCATGCTTCCAGGATTTTTTTAAGGTGTCATAGCTTGGGTGAAGGTTTATGCCGCATTCCTGTAAAACGAATACTTGGAAATCTTGTGAGCTCAAAAAATCAAAAAAAGCAGCCCTTCTGACTGAGCTCTTTAGGATCCTTGAATTCAAGGAGGAAACCTTAAACAGACTCATTAGTTAGACTCAAACTGATGAATGTTAGCACTAGCAGGGGAGCCTGTCAGGCCTTCTTCGTCTGTAGACAAAGGTGAAATGAGAACGGCAGAAGTACAGGCTTGATTTATATGGTTTAGATTTTGTGCATCATCAAATGGTATTTGTTCAGTGACCATACCTGGTGTTATTTTTTCCACAGCAGCTTTGCTTGATGGTTATCTCTTCACTGTCTGTACTTGTGACAGACTCGCGCCTTGGCCCCCTTTGTCCAGGGCTGATGGGGTCAGAACCTGCAGACTCCTCCACAGGAGCGACACCTTCCTCCGGCTTGACCACTTCATGAACACTGGGTGCAAACTCCATCTCCTTTTTCTCCTCCAACTCCGACAGCTGCCTCTGTTCGAGAAGGGACAGCGCTCGACTCCCCAGACCAGCTTTCCAATACTTCTGGGGATTCAGAGGTGACATCGGCATAAGATTTCTGTATGATCGTTGTACAAATTCTAAATACATGGGAGGAACTGCCAAGCCCAAATTTGTTGAACTTTTCGCAGAAAATTTGCTGACATAAAGGCCCTGATTTATTAAAGCTCTCCAAAGCTGGAGAGAATACACTTTCATCAGTGAAGCTGGGTGCTCCAGCAAACCTGGAATGGATCTGGTCCAGGATTCAAAACTTTTGCTGGCTAATAGCAAATGATTTTTAAAAAGCCTTTTCATATTTTCTGGATCACCCAGCTTCACTTCTGAAAGTGTATTCTCTCAAGCCTTGTGGAGACCTTTAGTAAATCAGGCCAAAAGCCTCAGTATTGTCAAATTTAACTTCCCAACCCTAAATGCAAAGCAACCTGCTCTCAGCAGTGCAATCCATCTTCACTCAGCTGGTTCAGGCTCCAGATTCCGTTGATTTGGAGGCAGATATGGTGCACAGAATTATGGGTCCATGCAGATTTCATGCACAAATTCCCTGTGAGATCTATTGGGTTTGTTCCTCTCGTCATCTTATGGACCTCAATGACCCTGCCTCACTAGGGGACCCATGTACCTCTCTAGAAAACGTAAGACTCCATCTTCATGTATCTGAGCTGGATATTATTATTTGAAATGTTAAACTGCTTTCATCCATTACTTGTTTGTTTATTGTTTCTCCTTGTTGCTGCATGTCACATTTTACTTTCAGTCGCATTTTTACCTCTCCTCACAGTAACATCCAATGAGGGTGGTATCCCCCCAATCAGATACTCAGTGTCTTGCTCCTGACCTTGCTGGGCGTTGGGCAATACGGGTCTGCTGCTGTGAGAGAATAATGAACCATACCCTCACAGCTTTTTTACTGGGTGGGTTTGTTTATGAGAGATGTTGTTCTTCCCCTTCTTCTTCCTCCATAGCTGTCCATTTTGGCCTTGCCCTATCAGTTGGCCACTGGGGGACTGCCTTCAGACTTGTAGGCCTAGGTCACAGGACTAACTAAGCTCTACCTTTGTCTTAGCTTCTAAGTAGTTGGTACTTCTGTAACTTGCAATGGTTGGATTCCCTATCTTGGGCTGGCGGTTCTCAAGGTGGCACCCACTGGAATTCCCACCTTCCCACCACTAGATGTTTTGTTTTATTAGCAGGTTTTCACAATGAGTTTTTTTCTTAGCAAACCTATTTCTGTGGTTGTGGGAGCAGTTTATTTTCATCCTGTCCTTTCTTCATCTTGACTTGTTTCCTGGTTACTAGCTCCATCTAGTGCTCCCAGACGAACTTGCACAAGCTCCTCAACCTGGTCGCCACTTCTCCCCCAAAGTATTTTCGCCCACAGGAGGTGAAACAGTAGGATTTCCACCCTTCTCACTTGTCCTCTGCCTTGAGGTTGGGCAGCCACCCTCACTGTTCTTTTCTTAATTTTCTTCCCCTCTTTCTTACCTTTTTCCTCTGTAACACCCCCCCCCCCCATGCATCCTCCTTTTCCCTCCTTCCTTTCTGTTCCCTGTGGTTTGTATCCCTTCTTGTTTTTCTTTGTTTTTTGTGGGAGCTCTAGTCTTCCCTTTAGCTTTCTCATCCTCCTCCCCTCCAGATTTATTATAACTCCAAAATGTCTAGGGCCCAAGCAGAGCAGTTTTTCTTCAAAAATATCTCAATTTCTGTACAAAATGTACAACTCCAAAGTCCAAGTTCTGTTATTTCATGAAATTAATTTTAAATCTTTCTAGATGCCCTCCTTCACTATCCTCTACTACCATTCTTGGTGCCATAGAACCAACTCAGAGGCTAAAAAGAAGGGGAGTATCAATTGCTTTTCACAAGTACCTGTACCACATATACTCTTTTGCATTCTATTGTGGACCCTCATGGTTGCTATGTTTTTGTTAAAATTAGGATATGGGACCCATACCTATACCTGGCTTCCCTTTACCTACCTATCCAAAGTCAATTTCATACCTCTCAAACTTGTGTGGCTTTGCTGAGAGTACAATTTTCACAGTTGGGGATCTTAATTTTGTCCTGAATCCTGGAGTTGACATCACCTTGGTTAAATTCCCAATATTCTTCTCCCAAGTCAACAAACCTAAAACACAACTACATTCTTTCCAACATGGACTCCACACCTTTGATAGGGACTTTTTACTTTTGTGTTAATCAGTTTTTTTAGGTTTTCGAAAAATAAACAAACATACATAAAAACATTAAAGCATAAGACATGAAATCTTATTTACACACAGCTGCATTAGTTTCACCTGACCATAAAATAAACTGCTCAAAATAGCATATACACTGATATATAGCAATAATCTGTCAAAACCTGCATGAACCAGAGTAAAACAAAGCAATATAATTATGCAGAAATTAATAAAAACACTCATAAAGAGATATAACATAAGTAATACAATACATTGCAATCCTAACCACATAACATCACCATATATTCGTACAAACGTCTTTTAACAAAGAAACATAAAACAATAAACTATAAAAAAGAAATAAAAGAAGGGGGGGGGAGAACATTACAGCCTGAGAAAGGGGGTTAGTAAGGGGAGGGAAAGGAAAATGTACACCACACAAGGTTGTAAAAAATATGAAAAAAAAAACCCTTAATACAAAAATTACGGAAAAGGCGCTTGAACAAATATACAAAATTATTAATATAAATACAGTTGGAATCGAGAAGATTCCTTAAACCAATCCCAAGCAGACCAAACTATTTTAAATTGTTCCAACCTATCATCATCCTCTGCCACGAGCATTTCCATATGACGGATGTTTTCCAATTTGGATACCCAATCACCTATAGAAGGAGCGACAGGCTGCCTCCATAATCTCGGAATAAGGACCCTAGCTGCGGCAAGAAAATGCCGTAGGGCACCTCTTTTAATGCTTTTAAGCGAGCCTGGAATCATGGATAAAAGAGCCACCTTGGGGGAATTGGGTACTGTAGAACCATAGCAATCATTAAATATCTGAATAATCAGATCCCAGAAACGATTTATCTTTGAGCATTCCCATCAGATATGAAGCATTGTCCCCCTATGCAACAAACATCGCCAACAGCGGTCCGAGTTTGTGGGAGAAATTCTATGCAGATCCACTGGACAACGATACCACCTAGACAAAATTTTATAGTTAACTTCCTTACAAGTCAGTGCCATCTTGTGTGTGAGGGTAAATGAAGTTTCCCAGTCCTCTCCAGTTATAGAGCCGGTCATATCCCTCTCCCAGTATCTGGTGTATGTGGGGCCTGTAGCCTCAGGATTTTGTGTGAGTAGCTCATATGAGACAACCTAGAGCCTAGAGACAACGTGGGGAGGACGACCAGGTGAGCTAACTAATTGCTCAAATTCCGTAAGATTTCTGTGTAGTAAGGATGGGTCAGTAAAGGAAGCCACAAAAGATAATAATTGCTGGTATGAAAGCCAGGATAGTAGCTTACTTCTATGTGGAAGATCCAGGGAGGATAAAGTGGGAACCCGACCATTACAAACTACAACCCTTAGGTGGCGATGTTCGGAGGCGGACCAGGATAAAAATTTGGTAACCCGCAATGCCGGTGGGAATGCCGGGTTATCAAACAATGGTGTCATGGGCCCCGGTCTCGTAGACAATTTGCCCGTTCTAAGGAGAATATCCCATAAACGTAATAAGTCCATAGAAAGTGAAGGTATGGGGGAAGTCAATCGTAATAATGACCGGTCCACCCACGGCAGGGACCGGAGACTCACTAGTGACATAAGTTCTTCCAGCATCACCCATTCTTTCATCTCTCGACTATGAAACCAGTCTGTTAGGCGTACTAAGACAGATGCTCTATAGTAGGAAACAATATCAGGGGCCCCCACTCCTCCTCTACATTTAGATTTAACCAGGACGCCGAATGCCAATCTGGGTGCTTCTTATTCCATATAAATTGTATAAACAACCTATGTATTTTGCGCAAATATACAGATGGCAAGAATATGGGAACCGTTTGGAAAATATATAACAATCTGGGGACAATATCCATTTTTAGAGTGTTTATGCGAGCGAACCAGGACAGAGGCAGGGAGTCATATTTCTGAAGATCGGATTGAAGTTTACTATAAATAGGGGTATAATTAAGGGAGAACAAAGCAGAAGGGTCGGATGGTATCATTATACCCAAATACTTAATGGCGGTAGAACAAATCCGAAAGGACATATTATGGAGTATAGTGGACATTTGAGTCGAATTTAAGGTAATATTTAGAAGTTCGGATTTGGAGTAGTTTACCTTAAAATTGCTAAGTATTCCGAATTCGTCAAATTCCTTCAGTAGCGAAGGTATCGTGACATGTGGAGACGTTATATATAGTAAAAGATCATCTGCATATAAGGAGAGTTTGTAATGGGTATTGCCTATCCTGATCCCTTGAACATCCGGATTGTTGCGCAAGGCCACAGCCAAATGTTCCATAACTAGGGCGTAAAGCAATGGGGATCTTGTACCGTTCTTAATCTGGAAAGAGTCAGAAAGGGTGCCGTTAACCCGCACTCGGGCCCTGGGTGAGGAATACAAAGCAGCAATTCTAGAGACCATATTGGGGCCCAGGCCTACCTGACGTAGCGCAAGATACATGAACTCCCAACAAACCCTGTCGAAGGCCTTTTCCGCGTCTATGGATAGCAAGCACATAGGAGTACCTGTAGACTTAGCAAATTGGGTCAGCAATATAGTCTTAATAGTATTGTCCCTGGCTTCCCTTCCATAGATAAACCCAGTTTGATCCAAATGGATCAAGGAGGGCATATAGGGGGATAACCTGTTGGCAATCAATTTAGAGAAAATTTTTGCATCAACATTGATCAAGGATATGGGTCTATAATTAGAGCAAACAGTATGATCTTTGCCAGGCTTGGGAAGGACCGTAATATGAGCCTCTAAACTCTGTGGAGGAAACGGCGTGTCAACGGATATGGAAGAAAACACCCTAGTCATAAAGGAGACAAGATTAAGGGCATGGAGTTTATAAAACCGTGGAGTAAAACCATCAGGGCCAGGGCTTTTCCCTGTCGGTGTAGCACTTAAAGCGGCGGACACCTCCTCCCCAGAAAACGGGGTCTCCAGTTGCGATATTACCTCTGCATCTAACATTGGAAGAGCTGTTTTAGCTATATAATCTTGTAAAGAGGATGGACTTGCATGTGTAGGACGGATTTGATAAAGATCGGCATAATAATTATGAAAAGTTTGCAATATCTCCTTAGGAAAGGAAAGGAATGTCAGGTCGCCATTAGTGGTCCGGATAGACGGGATATAAGTGTTAGAAGGGCGAGGATGCAATCCCCTTGCTAACAATCGGCCACATTTATCCCCGTACTGGTAAATTAGTTTGCGGAAGCGATCCCGATGGCGTTGGTTTGCTAGGTCGTAGAGCTTCAAAAGATGATTCCTAGCAGCTGTCAGTTCTAAAAATACGGCTGGAGACATGTTTTGTTTATGTAGGCGTTCTAAGGATTTTATCACTAGTAAGTGTAATATCCTGCAATCTGATCTTTTTAAGCCGAGAACCTTGCTGGATTAGGACCCCTCGAACCACTGCCTTCAAAGCCTCCTATTGTAAAGGTAGGGGAGTGGGGTCCGAAACATGGTTACCTAAAAAATTGGTAATTGCTTCCAAAACCGCCTTCGCACAAATAGGGTCCTTAAACAGGGAGTCATTACATCTCCATGTCCATTCTCTAGGGCCCATTAACGGAATCTGGAGCGAGAGGGATACCGAGGAATGGTCAGACCAGGGGCAAGAGTCTATAGAAATAACGGGGCTCCAATCAAGTACAGAGTGGCCCGCCAAAATATAATCTATACGAGAATACACATTGTGTGGGTTAGAGTAAAAGGTGTAATCTTTGGTTGTGGGATGCAGAGTACGCCATATATCTACTAGTCTAAGATCGTGTAGTCTAGAACGAACGGAGTTCAATTTGGAATAGGAAATAGAAGTTTTCCCAGTGGAGGTGTCAATCCGAGGATCCAGAACACAGTTCAGGTCACCTCCCACTATGATGTGTCCCTCGGCAAACCCCTTCAGGGTCTCCAAGTACTGCGTAAGAGCCACAGTAGGTTGATGATTAGGGGCATAAAAAGAGGCCAATGTAAATTTTTTACCCCAAAGAAACATTTTTAGGATCAGAAATCTGCCCTGTGGGTCAGAGCGGGAGTCAAGTATCTGGACAGGCAACGTTTTATGGAAAGCTATGGAAACCCCCTTAGTTCTAGACTAAAGTGAGTCTCCTGCAAAAGTAAGATATTCACTCTCGCTTTGTGTTGAGCATACAGCACTTGGGAGCGCTTATTTGGGTTATTTAAACCCTTAACATTAAGGGTGCGGATTCGCAAAACTTGTGGTGTATCTTTTTTTGAGGACATCAAGGGAAGCGGGTCAGGGAAGGGGTACCGGACAGGCTAGGCGGGCCGTGAGGTAAAGACCGTGAGGTAAAGAACTAAAGCAGGATCCCAAAGATGCCGAATCACCGCCCGGTAGGGAAGCGTCCGTGTGCGGAGTGAGGTAGGCAGCAAATACACCCTCCGGTCCCGCCTGGGGGAACCCACATAACCAGGAACAACATAAAAAGTTGAGTAAACCCCAAATTTCCCTGAGCAATAAACAGTCCCATAAGCAATATAACCAAAGTGTACAGTATATATCAAAAGGACAACTAAAACAGGCTAGGGAGACAGGGATACTACATCCCAGGTCCCAGAATATGGCCAACCAGGAAGGTGAGAGCAACAAGGCTCACGCGTCCCCGGTTAACCCTAGGCATAATCAACCACCGGATCCAGAATGCATTCAAAATAACAATACAGCTATCAACGGAATCTGCAGCAGTAAACCCTAAAAAAAAAAAAATAACAAATAACGCTCAGCACAGCTACCAGTATATGGTAAGTCCTACCACAGAGGGGATACAACTTGCACAGAGTCCGATAGAGTTCGGTGAAGATTGGCGATGCTAAATCAGTCGATCAGGTTGTGGAAGGAGAGGGGGAAGAAAAATGGCCCCCGGAGGTACTTGGAGGACTAGTGAACGGGAGTCGTGGAGGAGCTTGCGATGGCGTTGGTTTGCTGTGAAGAAACGAGGTCGCCGTGGGCCATTCAGGTAAGAAGATGTCAGGAAGATGCAAATCACGGACAATATGAGGCAGGTCAGAAGGCTCCCGAAGAAAAAGGGTCCTACCTCCAGATCTGATGATGAGATGGAAGGGGAATCCCCATCGATATGGGATGTTCCGATCACGAAGAACTGTCAAGAGCGGTTTAAGAGCCCTGCGGAGATCCAATGTATGTTTACAGAGGTCAGGCAGCAGTTGTATCTGAGCCCCGGCGTATTCTGTATTTGTAGATTCTCTGGCTTTTCTCATGATATCCTCCTTGGTTCTGTAAAAATGAATCCTACAGATAACATCTCTAGGGCGTTGCGGGTTTGTGCTGTGCGGGCCCAGGGTTCTGTATATCCGATCTATCTCTATATCAACATCGGATGGGACAGCCAGGAGCTTGGCAAATATGGAGTAGGCGGCTGCGGGCAATTCCGAATTCGGAATGGTTTCAGGTAAACCCCTAATGCGAATGTTACTCCGCCTGTTCCGATTTTCGGCGTCATCATGCAACAAATACAACATACTAAGTTGTGCCTCGTGGCGTTCCAAAATAGCCGCATGGGATACTACTTGTGAAGATAAATCAGCACATTGGGTTTGTAACGCAGCGGTGGCATTAGTAACTTGTTGAACAGACTCACGAATAGCGTGAAACTCTGCCTTGCAGCTCGCTTCCAGGCGCCCTATACTGTGGTCTAAATCTTGCTTGGTGGGTAATGCACATAGGTGGGCCTTCCAATCCCATTCCCCCTCAGCTTCTGTGTTGGCTGGGCTATGGTCTAAAGAGGTTTCTGAAGGGGGCCTCAGGCAGGGACTGAGGATGGGGGAGTCGGGGTGTACCTCTAAGGCAGAAGTGATGGAGGCATCTGGACCCGGTGCTGGTGCATCCTGCTGCACTCCGGTCGTCTGTGGAGTGCACCGCGCCGGCGGTGCCTGCTCATCGGTAGGGGTTGAAAATCTAGCCCCCCGGCTTTGGGGCCTTGTCACGTTCCCCACGGGCTCCCACGGGGAAGAAGCTAGTGAGACCTCCGGTGGCGGGATCTCCTTTGTTTTAGGGCCCATGGAGAGTGGATAGGAAGGCGCTGCAGCGCTTACACAAGGAGAATCCGCCGGAGGGACACGGAGCCTAGGATAGCCGCGTCCTACTCCGTCGCCATCAGGCCACGCCCCCGGGACTTTTTACTTTTGAAATAAAAATCTCTTTATCAACCATTATGCTCTAACATGGGAACCTACTGCCTCCATTGACACCTCCCTTTGGTCAGATGATTCCTCAGTCACGGTTTCCCTACTCTACCTCAGACTTGAGCTGCAGAGTGGGCATGGAAGCTTAACGGCTCTCTCCTTAAATATTCTATTTGTTTGCAAGCTATCTCTAATACAATTAGCCATTTCTTGCCAGATCATGGTAACAACTCCACCCTGTTACCCCTCCAGTGGGAAGCCCTTATGGTGGTCCTGCGAGGTTTTATATTCAACATGTCGCTTGTCTAAAAAAGGGTAGAAACCTTGATATTGGTCCCTTAAAAGTCTCCACAAAGACACTCCAGAGTCCTAGTTTGAGCTGACCGAAGTATGCCATCATCTCTTGACTCATCATCTCTTCATATGATCATGCTTATCAGTGTCACAGGGACTGGACTCGCATCTTCTTCCAGCAATAAGGAGGCAAATGCTTCAGATTGTTGGACAAGGGCCTGCACCCTAGGTCGAATTTGACCCACATTCCTTTCATAACCACCACCACTACAATGGAAAGGTCATTTTCATGCCCACTGATAAAACTGAGGCTTTTCAGCAGTGCTACACTGACCCATATAACCTACCCGCATCCATTGAGATACACACAGATTTTTAGGAATATATCACAGAGACTGGCCACCCCACCAATGTGGTAAATCCTCTCCATCAGTGAAAAGCCCTGGCCCAGAGGGCTTCACTCTGCATTTTTAAAAGCACTATGCTTCCAACATTGTTATCATTCTGGCCCACGTCCCCCCTTGGTATCCAAAGCTTTTAAATTCCCTAGTTAAAGTCTTGAAGCCCATATCTCCTTAATCCCCAAGCCCCGGGTAAGGACCTAAACCTCTGCTCTATCCTCAGGCCCATCTCTGTTATCAACATGGACATGAGATTGTTCTCCAAACTATTAGCCAATGGCATCAACACCTCCATGACACACTTGATTCATCAGGACTAAGTAGGCTTTATATCCAGGAGAGAAGCTAGGGACAATACAATGAGCCTGATTCCACAAGCCAAGTTATAAGCTTGCTCGCATGCGCATAATCGTGATCCAGAATCAGACGCCAAAAACCTATTTATCAACCAAATTTCAGCCAGCAAGGATATGCTGGCGTATTCTCCTGGCAGTTATCAACAAAAATAATCGCTCGCTCAGAACCGCGCATGTCCGGCAGCTCAACACTAGCGAGCTTGCAATAAAAGTCACTGTTCCCCTAATAAATTATTGTTTCTAATGGCACACATCTTTCACTTAGACCTAAATTAAAATGTTTGGGCTGTTCAAATGTTTCAAACATATATATTAGCTGATAAATAGGCATATTTTTAAATTACCTAATATTTTCAGGTTCAGAAAGTGTTAACTGATTTCAGCTCTTTACATAGGCACCTATCTAAACGCATTTGTGAGCTCGGCGGTCTAGGCTGCCAGAGCGGTACAGACCTAGTACCCCCCCAAGGTGTCCAGCACCGCCCAAGGAGCCCGAACAGAGACCCTCTGATCTCTCCCACCTCGTGGGCCCCTGGCGGTTACGGATGATGGGGAGGGAGCCTGCAAATTTGGAGCAACGTGTCGATTCAAACATGTTCGGGATGTGGTGGTCAGCAACTATTCGCTCGGTGCCCAAGTAAGGGAAAGGGTTGTTCCACCGATCTTACAGGAAAAAGGGAGGACACTGGTGAGGGTGGAAAATATGCGAGTTTTCCTCAGTGAGTATCCTGATAGGGTGGTGGCTGGGGTTTTGGAGGCATGTTTTAGTGAGGGATTTAGGATTCCATGCAGGTTGGGAAGTGTGCCCCTTAAGGCTAGGAATTTGTTGTCAGTTTTGCGGAATCCGGGGGTCATCATGGGCAAGTTGAAATAGGAGGTGACTTTGGAGCCTATGGCAGGCCCATTTGTGGAGCCTTCCTTGCAAGATTTGGCGGTGCCACCCTTGGGGGTAGTTCCTAAAATAGAACCAGGGCAGTTCTTGATAATACATCATTTGTCGTTCCCCTGTTGAGAATCGGTTTATGATGCGATCGATCCCGAGTTGTGTAGGGTGGCATACACATTTGATAAGGCTGTTGCTTTGTTGCGGAAGGGGGGGGGGGGGGGGGGGTGTTTAATGGCCAAGGCCAATATTGAGGCTGCCTTTAGGTTGTTACCGATCCACCCGGAATGATTTTATGTATTAGATTGTGAATAGGATGGTGCTTTTTATGTGATTAAAATGTGTTTGCCCTTGGGCTGTTCCATTTCATGTGTGTTTTTTGAGATGTTTAGAATGTTTATTAGATGGGTAGTTAAGAGGGTGACTGGGGTTGGTTCCATTTTACAATATTTGGATGATTTTCTTTGCATTGATCCTGCTGGTTCTTTTAGATGTGCATCTTTGTTGGGGGGTTTGGAGGACTATGCCTGCATTGCTGTCCCCCAAAGTCTTTCTTCTTTTCCCCAACTGATGTACCTGCCGCTGCCACACCACCATCCGAATGTACAGATGGTGGGGATGACATGTCACTTCCTCCCGGGGATGACCGCTCCCCGTCCCGACTACTAAGGGGAGCCTAGGCTCACCCAAGAAGTCTGCACTCTCGCCAACCCCCGGCCCCTCCAGGCCCCTTTCCGTGCCCCACATCACTGAACTTCAACAATAATTACTGCATTCCTTTCAATAAACTACTGGCATCAACCCCTGATCCCCCTCAAATCCACCCCCAGTATCCCTTCCCCCCCTAGTATCCAATTCAGGCAACAATAAAGATCCCAAGCCCCCCTGCACAATCCCCCATTCTCCTTGTACCCCACACATTGCACAACTCACCAGGCTGCCCAAGGCCTTGAGGCCTTGCAGCTGCTAAAGACCACCCGTGCCTTGCAGCTGCTGAAGACCACCCATGCTGGAGATTTCCCCTGCTCCCATGGATACTGTGCAGGTCTTTCTCCAGCACCGCCATCTTTACCCGACTTTAGGGGTGTGTGTTGACGTCACTTCCAAATCGCCCGAGCCTCCGGCCTCACACGCTGAATCCAGAGCCCGCCTTACCCAATCTGTCCCTTCCTCCTGACATCAGGACAACAGCTCTATTCTCCGATCTCCCACGCTTGGCTCCTCCCCCCATGAGGGAGAGTCACCTCCAGGTCAGTCAGCCATGCGGACCATGTCCTGTTGGATGGACCAGGTGCAGAGTCCGCATTGTGTCCCGCCTGAGTAAAAGATTCCTCTCGGCACCCCCGCAAGCCCCACCGGAGCTGCGCTTAGTGGGAGGGCTCGAAGGGTTCCTGTTCGGGCTCCTTGGGCGCCGCTGCACACTTGGGGGGTACTAGGTCTGTAGCGCTCTGGCGGCCTAGACCGCTGAGTTTACAATGATACAAGCTGCCCTGCACTAGCAGCCTGCTGAGTCCCCTTACATACTAGGAATTTGGTCCTGTAACCAGGCCACTCCATGGACCACAGCCTCCTCTCTCAGTCTGCCTAACAGGCTCCCAATGTCCTCCATAATGAGGTATTAGGTTGATAGATCAGACAAACATTTTCTTTACCTGAGTATTTCTTATCAAAATGACCTCTCCCCTCAGGCTTAGCCCCTTTTATAATGCTGTCCCTAACAAGCCCCTCTGACCACTGTCACCTCATACCCCATACCCCAAATATTTTAAACCTAAACAAATAACCCTCCATATTCTGGCCTTCACTATCCACTCATTTATGGTGCCCTTCGCCTACATATATATGCATTTTTTTTGCTACAGGTCCTCTTTTTTAGGTCCTTGTTTTCTCTATTTTTTTTGTAACACTGCTGTAACAAGCCAATCTTTCTATTAGACTCTGACATGAATTCTTGGAGATACCTTCCAACTTTAAGGATCAAGACCTCTGTTTCCTAAATGAAGCAATAATAAAAATATAGGGAGAAACAAAAACATGTTAGAGGGTAGCTTAGCCAGATTCCTCGATTCCTTTATCACCTTGCTGATGACAGTTAATTGCTTATGCAGATCACAAACAACTTTCTCATTGCGTTCTTGCCTGCTTGTGGTGATCCGCTGCAAGTTGCTATTGTCACTCTTTTTAGGACCTGCAACAGGAAATACAATTATACTTAACCACCTAGCCGGTATGGCCGTACGAAGGTCGGGCAAAAAAAAATGGCTAGGATGGTTAACCCCGTAATTTTGTCACATCCTTGTCTACAATTTAAAAAAAAAATTTCATGAAAAACAGTGGATCACTTTTGGTACAGAAATCTAGACCTCAGTGTAACGCTCAGGTGGTTAAAGAGGGCATTGTGATGCAAATAACATAACAATGTAATAAGTACAGTATAAAAAAACAATGGTTATTTTATCACTTTTTTTGGAAAGCCTATTTCAAGTTACAGTCCTTAGGCTGCATACCAAGCAAAGAATGTTTTCTCTTTTTTTATCATTTTGTGATTGTACTTTCAACTATATAGAACCCCCACTAGCTTGGGGTGGGGTGGTATTGTTATTGAGGAGTGGGGGTCCCTGGTCAGATTTTAACTTTCATTTTTTTAAAAAGTGAAAAAAATTGAATATGACTGATACCAGTTTCATATTACCCTGATTAGTATGAATATAAAATGAAAGACACTTTCATTTTATATTCATGTTTATTCAAGTAGGGTTGGCAATATTTTTTACATTTAACTTTTTTTTTTTTAAACTGAATTTTTATTGAACATTTTCACATACAAAGACAACCAGGCTTATAAAGCAAAACATCTCGTAAACACAGCATACAGGGTGATAGGTACATCCGATAATGGTACATAAATCTCTGGCGTAAGTAACAGTAAAAACAGTGGTCGTATTGTACTGGTCTATCAAACCCCATAGGTTATGAAAATACGGAAACAACAGATAAATAAACACCAGAAAACAAGAAATGAGTAAAAAAGAAAAAAAACAAAGCTAAGCTGGGGAATAGGAGGTGGGGGGAAGGAGTGGGGGATACAAACAAAGGTGGATAGGAAGCACAGTGGCGTCTGGAACCAGCGACATATTAAATCTGTAGACTGGTATAGTAGGCATCCCAAGGTTCCCATATCTGTTCAAATTTCACAACCCTGTTTTGGAGGAGGGCAGTGAGGTACTCCATCAGGCGTATGTCTTGAAAACGAACATACAAATCCTCCATAGAGGGGGCAGTCTGGATTTCTATTTGGTGGAGATTAGAGTACGAGCAGCCACCAAAATATGTGTAAAAGGCTGACAGGTGGACCTGGGAAGGTCCATAAGGGGCAATTCCAGCAAGTGGTGGAGCAGGTCAAGGGGAAATCGTTGTTGAGTCACGTCCCCAATTAGTGCATTGACTCTCCCCCAATAGCCCTGAATAAGGGGACAGGACCAAAAAATATGTTCCAGGGTCCCATAATGGGACATGCAGCGCCAGCAAGCCGGATCTACCTCCGGAAACAGGTGGTGTAACACCGCCGGCGTATGATACCAGCAGAACAAAATCTTGTAAATCTTCTTTATAAAACGTACATATTGAGCTTTTATTTGCTGCTTCCCACAGAGTGGACCATGTATCCTGCTCCAGGGCACCGCCCAAAATACTCTCCCAGGTACTCATGTATACAAATTTACCAGATACCTCCCTTGCCAATTCCTGCAGAAGGCCATAAATGGAGGAAATGAGGCCCTTAGAAAATGGACCTCCAATGCAAATTCCCTCAAAAGGAGTTATTTCATAGAATCTGGGCACAGAGTGGAGTGATTGCATGTAATGTCTAATCTGTAGGTAGGCAAAAAAGGATGTTTTAGGGAGATCAAATTTTTCCTGCAACTCCGAAAAGGAAAGCAATCATTTTTTCCACTGGATGTAATACATTACGGAGATGAAAAAGGCCCCGGTCTTGCCATGGCTGCCACATATTTCTAGCTAAGCTGTCAGGTATCAGAGGGGTTCGTATGATAGATGTAAGCACAGAGCCCTGAGAGGAAAGAATGTACTTAGAATTATACGTTCTCCAGATATTCCTCATAAAAACCATCAGGGACAGCAAATTCCTCTCGGGCATTAACCAGGAGGAGCTCCAAAGCATCACATTAGGATGAAGTGGGGAAATCCAAGCTTCCTGTAAGGGAGACAAGGGGCAGCCTTGTTGTGTCCCACTCTGGATGGGGAATAGTTTAGAGGAGGCATGAGGCAACTTAACAGAGGCCGCCGGAAAACTGTAGAGGGAATGTATCGCTCTGGGAAAATCCCATTTTGGTAAGGGTAGAGAACATAAATGGTCAACTAAGTCAGTCAAATGCCTTTTCAGTGTCTAAGCTAAGCTCTAGGGAAGGGGTTTTACGTTTGTTGAGGATATCAATAACGTTGATCACTCTCTGGGTGTTATCACTTGCATGGCGGTACGGTATGAAACCCTTTTGGTCCCCATGTTATAAGGAATGGCAAGAGTTTGGAAAGCCTATTAGCCAAAATCTTAGAGTAGGTTTTAAGATCCAAATTCAGTAGCGCTATAGGTCTATAATTTGCACAGTCCATCGGATCTTTACCCGGCTTGGGAATCACAGTTATATGGGAATATGACATAGTAGGTGGGATAGGCTTACCTTGGAGAAAGTCATTAAACAGGTCCACCAAATAGGGGAGAAGAGTTGGCAAAAAGGTTTTATAGTATAAATACGGTAAACCGTCTGGGCCCGGCACTTTATGCGAAGGGAGGTGAGAAATGACCTGTGATATTTCCTCCGCAGTAACGGGTTTATTAGGGTGCTCCAGATGTTCAGCTTGTAATGTGGGGAGAGTCAGGTCAGCCAGGTAGGAGTTTATATTAGAGTGCAAATTGGGGCCCATAGAGGCTTGTGTCTGGTGCACTGTACAATATAACTGGTTATAATAGTGCTCAAACCGGGAAGCTATGTGGGACAGGTCATACCGTGGTAGCCCTTGGTCATCTTTAATTGCCATGGGGGAGGAGTTAATTTGTGTGTTCCTCAACTTGCGTGCCAAGAGTGAATCTGCCTTGTTGCCCTTAATGATAATAAAGCTGCCTAGTTCGCTGCATCATCCAGCTGACCTTCCAAAGCTCCAACGCCCTTAGTTTGGAGCGGAGGGAGGTCACCCTACGTAGGAGACCCAGGGATGGAGTGTTAGCCAGTTGAACCTCAGCAGTCCGAGTTCTTTTTAAGATGAGAACTCAGGGCCACACAATGACCCCGGATAACCACTTTATGGGCCTCCCAGAGGGTGGAGGTGTGCGTCACAGAGCCTTTATTTTCATCAAAATAATTCTGTAGACTTACAAGTAAGGGACATTTTAGTATCCTCATTCTTGAGGAGAAAGTCATTCAACCTCCAGTGAGTCTAGTTCTGTCAGTGGCTAAAAGAATCTCCAAGGTAATTGGGGCATGGTCTGACCAGGTAATGGGATGGATAGCAGCAGAGACACTGTTCCGCAACATTGGCAAGGTAATAAATATATAGTCAATGCGGCTATGTGTTTGATGAGGAGGGGAGTAAAAGGTAAACTGTCTGCTAGTGGGGTGGTGAATTCTCCAACTATCATAAAGCTGGTGACGTCTAATCGATTGCCTAAACAATTTGGCATGTTGCAATACTACCGGAGGTGGAGAAGGTATAGGCAACGACAGTCCATCTTGACTCGGGGAGAAGATGGAATTAAAATCACCCCCAACAATAATATACGTGTGCGTGAACTCCTCCAAGAGGGCCATTGTCTTAGCATGAAACCTGGCTTGTCCTTGATTGGGCGCATATATATTACATAGAGTTAAGGGGACACCCCACAGGTTACCATGCAAGATAAGAAATCTGCCCTCTGGGTCCACAATAGAGCGAGTGGGTGAAACATGAAAAGAATTTTTGAGCAAGATGGCAACCCCTGCTCTCTTTTTAGAAGGAGAGTTGGCTGTATGAGCAGCCGGGTAAAATTTGGATACAAAGTTAAAGGTGCCCGAGCTATCAAAGTGCATCTCCTGTAAGATTACAATACCAGTGTATTATCTACTGATCGCTGCTTAGACCCCCACATAACCCAGCCCGACAGGAGGGAAAATTGGCCCTGAGCTCCCAGGTGTATACAGGAGAATAGAGGGGAGGGGGAACACTGAAACAATAATAACAAAAAACACAAAAACAAAAACTCAAAGTCGAAGCAGTCGCGCAATAGCGACCGGGGGGGGGGCTTGTTACCCGCCGGTCCCCGAGCCCGTATCAGGGCGCCTAGGGAACAAACATGTCTGGCGAGTACACAAACACTCCCAGAGGGGAGAAGGACTCGACGGTCCCCAAGACAACCACAAGAGCACCAGTGTATCATCTAGAAACAACATGGTTGACACCGGCTATATAAGTAGTGCAATGGTCCCGAGGGGTGGCCCGCCCGACTAAACCGGGCCCGGCACGGGACCCCCCCAGGGGCCGCAGGGCATGTAAAACATATCTATAACAGGGCAAGGCTATGCAACTGAGAAAGGGAAAAGAAAAAGAAAAAAGGACAAAAGAAACCTCTCTGAGAGTGACAATATACACAGGGAGGCAGCAGCGATCGCCAGCCCAACCAGAAACATACGGATGGGTGGGGGATCAGGGCAATCTGACCAAAAATGACATTCCCTGAGAAAGAACACCAATTGTAGACCATAAAATCACAGATCATAAAATTATTCAAGTAATATCTCTCAATTTTAATTTTGAGCATAAAGAGAGTCAGTAAGCAATCATCAAAAAGTGCAAAAAACTTCAGTTGCAATAGCATAAAACTAGGCAAAACATTAATAAGAAGTATCCGTCCAAAAGCAGAGGAGGCAGCTCACACTTAGGTGGGCCACAGCACCATAAGGAGCAGTAAAAAGGGGTATGGGATCGGAGCGCAATCAATGCTGTCCACTGTCTTGGGGAAGTGGGGGCGTAGGAGAACGCCGGATCCTGTGCCTGGGACGCTTCTTGGAAGTGACCACCTGCCAAGGTAAGGGTAGAGCAGGCAGAGGTTCCTCGGGTTCCCAACCTGGAAGCTTAGGCTTGTTAATCCCCAAATCACTGCAAGAGGAAGACAGGTCCTCTGGATAACGCAATACAGCAGATTTCCCATCATGTCAGGCTGAACGGGAAGCCCCACCTATAAGGAATCCGGTTATCACGCAGGAGGCGTCTCTGTTGCAAAGTGTGCCAGGACAAGTCCTGAAAGAGCTGCAATGGAGCCCCATCAAACTCCAGATTGCCCATGTTCTGCACTGCAGCCATAATTGCATCCTTCAATTCTGCATCTGCGAGGTGACAAAGAACATCTCGGGGCCGCTGGGCCGAGGCAGGCTGCCTCGAGGCCCTATAGGCCATAAGAATACCAATTTCCTGTGTGTGAGGGTGCCCCAAGAGGCGACTGCAGCACCAGTTTCAGATCTGTGGATTGGGTAGCTTCTGGTAGGCCCCGGACAATAATAATATTTCTGCAAGTTTTATTGTCCATATCTTCCAAGTGACGATAAAGATCTCATATTTTCAAGTGATAGTCACTTGATCTGTGGGTGAGAGCCTCAATATCCCCCTTCGCCTGCTGTAGACCTTCATCTATATCCTCCACTTTTCCAGCTAGGGAGTGAAAGTCAGCACGCAGAACCCCAATTTCAAATCCAAAGGTAGCTTGGACATCTGCAATAGGTTGCTGAAAATCAGCCTTGGTGGGCAGCATTTGCAGATGTTGGTGCCATGGGGGGTTCCAGGAATCAGCACTACATCCCGGTCCCCGTTTGCAATGTAAAGGGGGGTCAATAGGTATAGTCTCAGCTGGAGGTGAATCTGAGGTTTGGCTGCAGGTGTGTGAAGAAGGGGAACAAAGGGGGAAAAAACTCCCTGCTCAGATTAGGTGGACCAGAATTGTGCTGTACCAGTGTCTCTGTAGGCAATCCCCCACAGGAGAGGAAGCTGCCCCAGGTCTAAATACTGTTGGCACTGTATCATCCAAAGCAGTATAGGGGTCTCCAGGTGAAAATGAAAGCCCCCCAGTAGGAGGCCTGACAGGAGAAGATGACTCCCCGAGAAGGGAGAGTGACTCACCCTGTCACAGGTTTCAGCTGCTCAGTCCTCTCATGCAGCCCTCTGGGAAGCCACTGCAGGCTGATATGTGCTGGGAGAGGAGCCCTCGATCCCTGCTGCAGCAGGCTCCTGGTCAGATCTGCTCCCGGCCACTGCACTCCATGTGGCCTGTGTGGAGGAGAAAGCTGCCGCCATCTTGGGCTGCTGTGCAGCTGAGCTGGTATCCCCAACAAAAACCTAGATCAGTGGCTGAGATGCCAGTGGACACTGTACAGGGGTGGGAGGAGGCTTCCCCCCGCTCGACTTCTTTGCTCTGCCCATCAGAGAGGTGAGTATATGCCCGTTATAACAAACAAGCAGCCTGGTGCCTGCAGAGCTGGGATCCCACACAGCCATCCCTGGAGACGACCAAGCCAAGCCCCAAATTTGTCACTTTTGATTTACTTTGATCAGTAGTTAGTAAAAGGAATAGTCTCAAAGTGAAGCATCACGGACCGCGCATGTGCAAACTGTTCAATGTGGGCGTGCCAGGATGGAGAGCACAGTGAGATTAATGGATAGAGGTGTAAGAGATAGGTTGGAGAGGTGTTAGGATGGGTTGGTGTCAACCACCTTGGGTGGAAGTTGGGGTGGCAATTAGTATGCATAGGAAAAGTCTGTGTGTCTCAAGAGAACGATAGTGGAGCTGTATTGTCAAAACAAGTCAGCTGCAGCTGGAATATGAGAAGTGGCAAAACTTACCATCTCCCTGTCCTACTTTTTTGCCCTCCCCTCTGTTAAATTTCACAGTTTCAAAAAGGTTGTGTACCCCATATACACGGATTACATAATCCATTAAGCCCAAACTTCGTTTTTTGGATCACAGTCACCTACATCATCCAGCCAAACCCAATTTACCCTCTTCTTCACCAGAAACTGCTCACTCTCCACATGCTCCTACACTTTTATGGTCACCTCCATCACCACACTAAGTTTAACCTTTTCTTTACCACCTACTGCTCACTTGTCGGCACCCTAACATTCTACAACAATATTCTTTCAGCACAGCTTCCATCACTCTTCTGAAGCCAATTTACAACCCACACCCAACCTCATGTATACCTCATCAACATCAGGAGCACATGTCAAACCCAACCCCCTGAGAGGACTGTTGCACCACCCACTAAGGGTAACCACCATCAAGATATCCTTTGCATAAGACAACTTCCTAATTCCATCATTGTCATTCATGAGGGTTGCTAACCTTAAACACCCACCATCATGTCATTCACCAGGAATCCTCACATAGCCTTTGTTAAGTGACATGCCCAAACACTACACTCATTGCTTAACTTCTTGCCCTACTCAGTCTCCAAGGCACATCTCTCATCAATCAGTGATAAACCTCGGGAGGTCCTCACCAATACACACAACCATCTGAAACATAATTCCTGGGAAACAAACTCACAACCAACTGCTTCCAAGACCGTTGCTCTCTCGCCAAGCCACCACCTGTTGCAAGCGCCTTTAAAAAGGAGGTTCTAATAAGACTGTATCTTTCTGACTCTTTGAGAAGGCGCTGGTCTTTTGGCTTGGTGGGTAAAAGAGGGGCTTGAGCAAATGTTAGACCGTGAGTTCCAGTCCCACCTGTGTCTTGGGAAGAGTGTTGAATTTGGGCCGGAAGCAGTTAACCTTGCGCTTGAGAAAGCCATTGTGCATTTGAGGAAATTGGTGACAGTAATATTCAATTTTTACACTGTATGAAAAAATGAAAGTTAAAATCTGACCGGGGACCCCCACCCATCATTAACAATATCACCCCAAGCCATTAGGGATTTTATATAGTTGAAAGTACTATCACATAATGATAAAAAAAGAAAATACATTCTTTACTTGATATAAAGCCTAAAGGCACTGACTTCAAATGGGCTTTCCAAAAAAATCTTATGTTTTTTGCATCATAATGCCCTCTTCATACTAAGCATAATTTTGTTTCGTTGCAGGTCCTGAAAAGAGTGACAGTGGCATCTTGCAGTGGATCACCACAAGCACCACCACCAATCACCACCTCCCATTCCCCAGCTTAGCTTTGTTTTTTCTTCTTGACTCATTTCTGTTTCTGTTGTTTATTTATCTGTTGTTTCCGTATTTTCATAGTCTATGGGGTTTAATAGGCCAGTACAGTACGGCCACTGTTTTTACTGTTACTTACGCCAGAGATTTATGTACCATTATCGGATGTACCTATCACCCTGTATGCTGTGTTTACGAGATGTTTTGCTGTATAAGCCTGGTTGTCTTTGTATGTGAAAATGTTCAATAAAAATTCAGTTTAAAAAAAAAAAGCGAGAAATTCCTCCCTCTAGGTGGCTGGATATTGCCAACCCTACTTGAATCAACATGAATATAAAATGAAAGTGTCTTTCATTTTATATTCATACTAATCTGGGTAATATGAAACTGGTGACAGTCATATTCAATTTTTTCACTTTTTAAAAAAATGAAAGTTAAAATCTGACCAGGGACCCCCACTCCTCAATAACAATAGCACCCCACCCCAAGCTAGTGGGGGTTCTATATAGTTGAAAGTACAATCACAAAATGATAAAAAAGAGAAAACATTCTTTACCTGGTATGCAGCCTAAGGACCGTAACTTGAAATAGGCTTTCCAAAAAAAGTGATAAAATCACCATTGTTTTTCTTCACTGTACTTATTACATTGGTATGTTATTTGCATCACAATGCCCTCTTTAAGTATAATTTTATTTCCTGTTGCAGGTCCTGAAAAGAGTGACATCAGTGGATCACTACAAGCAGGCAAGAACGCAATGAGAAAGTTGTTTGTGATTTGCACAAGAAATTAGCTGACATCAGCAAGGTGATGAAGAAATAAATGAATCTGGCTGAGCTCTCTAACGTGCATTTGTTTCTCCTTATATTTTTTGACAAATTTATGTTTATTCGTTTAAAAAACAAAATACAAAAAGAAAACATATCAACAAAGACAATTCTCAGATAATCATAACAACATATGGTACACTTCGGTAATACAGTCCGGTCAAAGCAGTTAAGAAAAGGACATCCAACAAAATCCAAAACAGGATTTTAAATACAATTCAGACCGTGTAATACAAAAAAAAAAAAAAACGAACTACAGAATGAAAGGATGTGATGCATTATTAGAACTCACAGACCCTCCTCCCCATCTGATGAGGGAATCAAAATTACAAAACTTAAAATCAGGTGTACCTTATTCAAGTAAAATTTAACACAGAAACCAGTCAAAGATGGACAAGAGGAGAAAACACAAAGGCGAGAGGAGAAGCAGAGGGGGGATAAAAGGAGAGCAAAGTATGAATGGTATTCTGAGCAAATCATGTCTAGGTTAGGTTCCTGCAAAACTGGGACGATTCTTTGGACCAGTCCCAGGCAGCCCAAGTTATTTCGAATTGTTTAAATCTATCATCATCTTCTGCAACCAATTGTTCCATGTGTATAATGTTCTCCATTTCAGTCAGCCATTCTTTAATAGTAGGAACCACCATTTGTTTCCAGTGTCTAGATATAATTACTCTGGCAGCTGTAAAAAAAATGGCAGAGCAATCCTATTTTATTTCAATCAGTTTTATTAAGTTTTCAGAGAAAAAAAGGTAACAGGTAAACATAAAAAGAATCAATACATCACATACATCATAACAAACATAACATTGTAGGCTTCAAATTAACAGACATATAATACCAAAGAGCTGCCCAAAAAAAAAATATATGACAAAAAAAAAACATAACAGTTCTAAAGGGACCATATAGCACATATTAAACCTGTACAAGAACAGCTACATATCTGCTAGCGGAAGCATATGGCATAGGGTGTAAACCAATATTCTTAAACAACAGATAAAATAAACACACAGACAGACACATATAACAAAATCAGCCCAGGGGAGAAGGGGGGATGGGAGGGGGGGAAATGCCAAGCGGTACAAAAATAAAAGAGATATATATTAACCCTCAATACCGGGGTTGTGATCCAGCCTGTAAGCCTGGACAGTAAATAAAATATGTGCGGAATCGGGAAGAGTCTTTAAACCAGTCCCAAATGGACCAGGTAATTCTGCCATTTGGGACTGCCGTTTGAAGAAGAGTCTGTACAACTGTGCCAGACTGTATGCAAAGTCAAAGTTCAAGTTTAATGTTTCGGGAGAATTAAGGGAGAACAATTTGGAGGGATCCGATGGGACCATTATACACAGGTATTTAATGGCATCAGAACAAATCCGGAAAGACACATTAGAACACATAGCTGACATTTGAGAAGAGTCCAAGGTAACATTAAGAATTTCGGATTTGGAATAATTGACCTTGAAATTACTATGTATACCAAATTTAGCAAGTTCCTTCAGGATGGTAGGTATCGTGACATGAGGGGATGTTATATATATCAAGAGGTCATCTGCGTATAGAGAAATTTTATAATGTGTATCACCCACCTGGATCCCTTTTACATCTGGATTGTGGTGCAAGGTCACAAGCCAAATGTTCCATGATTAAGGCATAAAGTAAAGGGGAGAGAGGGCACCCCTGCCTCGTGCCATTCTTGATTTGAAAAGAGAGTGCCATTAACCCACACCCGAGCTCTGGGTGTAGAGTACAGTGCTGCAATTCTAGAAACCATGCAGGGTCCCATGCCCACCTGACGTAACGCCGAGTACATAAACTGCCAACTAACCCTGTCAAAGGCTTTTTCAGCGTCTATTGACAGTAAGCACACAGGGGTGCCTGAGGATTCAGCAAACTGGGTCATCAGGAGAGTCTTAATAGTATTATCCCTGGCTTCCCTTCCATAAATAAACCCTGTTTGGTCCTTATGGATCAATGATGGCATATGTGGGGACAACCTATTGGCAATCAATTTGGAAAAAAATGTTTGCATCCATATTAATCAATGAAATAGGTCTATAATTAGAGCAAACTGTATAGTCTTTGCCAGGCTTGGTAAGAACCATAATATGCACTTCCAAACCTTGTGAAGGGAACGGCGTATCCGCAGAAAAGGAAGAAAACACTTTGGTCATGAAGGGGACAAGATTAGAAGCGTGAAGCTTCTAATCGTGGAGTAAATCCATCTGGACCCGGGCTTTTTCCGGTCGGGGTGGCCTGCAGGGCAGTAGATACCTCCTCCTCCGTAAATGGGGATTCCAATTGAGAAATCACCTCAGAATTTAAAGTTGGAAGGGCTGTTTTAGTTAAGTATTCCTGTAGAGAGGAAGGAGTAGCTGGAGCAGGACGTAGTTGATTGAGCTCTGCATAATATTTATAAAAAGTTTGCAGGATCTCTTTGGGGATAGATGTCAGCCTGCCATCAGGAGTGTGTATGGACGGGATATATGTGGTGGACATGCGTGGGTGAAGACCCCTCGCCAGTAGTCTGCCACATTTATCCCCATATTGGTAAATCAATTTACGGAAACAATCCCTGTGGCGTTGGTGAGCCAAGTCGTACAGTTTCAAGAGATGGGTTCTAGCAGCTGTCAATTCTAAAAATACAGCAGGGGCCATGTTTTGTTTATGCAGGCGTTCCAAAGAACAGATTTTATCGGATGTACAAGCAATATCCTGTGCTCTGATCTTTTTAAGCCTAGTGCTTTGTTGTATTAGAACCCCTCAAACTACCGCCTTCATAGCCTCCCATTGCATAGGAAGGGGAGTGGGGTCCGAGGCGTGATCTCCAATAAAATTGGTTATCGCATCGAGAGCCGCCTTTGCACAGAGTGAGTCTTTGAACAAAGAGTCATTACATCTCCATGTCCATGCTCTAGGGCCCATATGGGGAATCTGAAATGAGAGGGACACTGACGAGTGGTCGGACCAGGGACAGGACTCTATAGAAGCACTAGGACACCAATCAAGTATGGAATGGCTCGCCAGGATATAATCTATGCGAGAATACATATTCTGCGGATGGGAGAAAAAGGTATAGTCTTTGGTAGTGGGGTGAAGAATGTGCCACATATCCATTATTCTAAAATCGTGCAATTTAGAGCGAAGGGAGTTCAATTTGGAACATGAGATCAAGGTTTTCCCTGATGAGGTATCTATGTGGGGATCCAAAACACATATAAAATCCCCACCCACAATAATAGATCCCTCGGCAAACCCTTTCAGTAACTCCAAATATTGAGAGAGGGCCGTTGTGGGTTGGTGATTGGGAGCATAAAAAGAAGCCAATGTAAATTTCTTATCCCAGAGAGAAATTTTTAAAAACAAATACCTACCCTGGGAATCAGAGTGAGAATCTAGAATCTGTACTGGTAGCAATTTATGAAAAGCTATAGAAACTCCCTTACTACCTCCAGGGTCTCCTGGAGGAGTAAGATATTCACCCGTGCTTTGTGTTGGGCATATAACAATTGAGAGCGTTTGTTCGGGCTATTTAGACCCTTCGCATTAAGGGTACGAATTTTCAAAGCATTTGCTGGGGTATGTACCGAGGACATTAAGGGGAGGGGACACGGGAAGGGGCACCAGACGGGCGAGGCAGGCTAAAACCTCGACCGTGGGGTGAAAAATCTAAAGCGGGACCCCAAAGGTCCCAAATCACTGCCCAAGAGGGCAGCAGGCCTATGTGGGGAAGTGTCTGCGAGCGGCGGGGGAGGCAGACAAGCAATCAGAAACAAACATACGAGTCCCGCCTGGGGGAACCCACAAAACCATAAATAATTTATAGAGTAAGAACAAACTCTTAGCAGTTGCCCAATAAAACCAAGACCAACATAAAAAGGAGCAAAACTTGAGCATGCCCCCAGAGTACTAAACAGTCCCAGAATAAAGATACCTAAGGCGTAGAGCATATATCAAAAAGCAGTAACATAAGATAAACAGTACACTGAATTCCTGCCAAAATAATCTAAGAGAACAGGGATACAACATCCCAGGGCCCATAATGGAGCCCTCTGGGGAGGCGAGAACAGTATAGTCCGCGCATCCCCCAGCGGGCCCTAGAAAAAAGTAACAAAATTAACCACAGGATCTAAAAGACATTCAAAGAATAGCAGGTCAGCTAACAGCAAAAACAGTGGCAATAAACACTAGGAAAGCCCCACTGTGAAGGAGAAACTACTTGCACAGAGTCAAATGTAATCCGAGGATGCTTGGCAACACAGAAACATATAACTCCATTGAAAGGCATACTGATCTCCCGACCAGGCACGGCAGGTGATGATAGTAGTAATCCAGTGATGTCTTGTAGGCTAAGAAACACAAAAAGGGTAGGATTGAAGGTAAATATTCCAAGAACAGTGATGAAGGTATCCTGAGATCCGCTAAAAATCGTTAGCAATGCCGATTCCATTGGCTAGGTTGCAGAGGGAGGAGGGGAAGAAAGATGACCCGTGGAAGTGCTTGGAGGACTATCGAGAGGAGGTCGTGGAGGAGCTTGCGATGACGCTGGTGTACTGTTGAGGAACGAGGTCGCCGTAGGCCATTTAGGTAATATGACCTCAGGAAGATGCAGATCCCGTATGATATGGGGCAGGTCAGATGGCACACGAAGAACCAGGGTTCTGCCTTCAGATTTGATGATGAGATGGAAAGGAAATCCCCATCTATATGGGATGTTCCATTCACGAAGAACTGTCAAAAGCGGTTTAAGAGCCCTGCGGAGATCCAATGTATGCTTAGAGAGGTCAGGCAGCAGTTGTATCTGAGAAGATATTTTCATGATATCTTCCTTGGTCCTGTAAAAATGGATCCGGCAGATAACATCTCTAGGGCGTTGCGGATTTATGCTACGTGGGCCCAGCGTTCTGTGTATCCGGTCTATCTCTATATCAACATCAGATGGGACAGCAAGAAGCTTAGCAAATATAGAGTAGGCAGCTGCGGGCAATTCTGAATTCGGTACGGTTTCAGGTAGACCCTGTATACGAATGTTATTCCGCCTGTTGCGGTTTTCAGCGTCATCATGCAACAGATACAACATATTAATTTGCGCTTCATGGCATTCCAAAATAGCCGCATGAGATACTACTCATGAAGAAAGATCAGCACATTGGGTTTGCAGAGCTGCGGTGGCACTAGTAACTTGTTGAACAGACTCACATATGTCGTGGAACTCTGCCTTACAGCTCGCTTCCAAGTGCCCTATACTGCGTTCTAAATCCTGTTTGGTAGGAAAGGCACGTAAGTGGGCCTTCCAGTCCCACTCCTCCACGGACTCTGTGTTGGCCGGGCTTTGACTAAATGAAGCGTCTAAAGAAGGTATCATGCAGGGGCTGGGAATGGGAGAGTCGGGGTGTACCTCTGAAGAAGTTGTGGAGGCATCTGGAGTTGATGCTGACCCGTCCTGCTGCAGTCCAGTCTCTAGCGGTGTGCACTGCGCCAAGGGTGCCTGCTCGTCGGGTGCCGTGATTAATCGAGCCCCCGGCTTTGAGGCCTTGTCCCGGACCCCGCAGGGAAGAAGCTTTGCAGTCCCCCGGTGGAGGGATCGCCCCCTCCGGGGCGTCCCTTCTGAACCCCCTTCACTTTAGGACCCATGGATGCGAATAAAGAGGCGCAATAGCGCTTACGCTGTAGGGTATCCCCATGTGGGATACAGAGCTCAGGAATCAGAGTCCTGCTCCGCCGCCATCAGGCCACGCCCCATAAAAATATAGTGTTCAATCTAATGCATGCGCAGTGCAAGGCAGCATTGGTTGTACAAGTGAGCATTAGAGAAAGGATGGAAGCTGGGCCAGCATGGGCCTGCTGGGCTAATTTTGTAAAAGAATCAAATGAAAAAAAAAGCTTTCACAAAAGTTTACTTTAACTAAATATAGACACAGGAGCACATCTGAAGTTAGGCTGAATTCACAGTGGCAGTAAGGTTACATTTGTCCATTCCTCATGCCAGGAACCACTGCTGCTTAAAAAACTTCTAGCTCTGAAAATGCCCAGCACTTACCGCCTTTTACCAATCCTAGGTGCCCAGAACTTACCGCCTTTTACCAATCCTAGGTGCCTAGCACTTACCACCTGTTATCAATCCTAGGTGCCTGGAATTTACTGCCTGTTACCAATCTAGGTGCCAAGCACTTGCCGCCTGTTACCAATCCTGGGTGCCTAGCACTTACCCCCTGTTACCAATCCTAGGTGCCCAGCACTTACTGCCTGTTACCAATCCTAGGTGCCCAGCACTTAGCGCCTGTTACCAATCCTAGGTGCCCAGCACTTACTGCCTGTTACCAATCCTGGGTGCCTAGCACTTACCACCTGTTACCAATCC